>NC_056735.1:1175349767-1175387267 GCF_019279795.1 Protopterus annectens | reverse complement strand
TTTCTTTACACCAGCTGTTTACATGGTCTAATCATTTCACACTGAGCAACTTTTTTTTTCCTTTCAGAAATGGCACTTACAGATATAACTACAAGTGTTCTGTCAGACAAACAGTTAGCTATTATCCACAGAACATTAAGGATTTCTATAGAGAGTTAAAAGTATGTTAATAATGTCTGCAAGGAGAATAGGATCAAAGGCCTTAACCAGGTCCATAAATGCTGCTTGTACTACATAACTACCACTACTACATACCTACCACCATTACATAACTACCACTACTACATACCTACAGCCACTACATAACTACCACTACTACATATCTACCACCACTACATTACTACCACTACTTCATACTTACCACCACTTCATAACTACCACTACTACATACCTGCTGCCACTACATAACTACCACTACTACATACCTACTGCCACTACATAACTACCACTACTACATACTTACCACCACTACATTACTACTACTACTACATACCTACTGCCACTACATAACTACCACTACTGCATATCTATGACCACTACATTACTACCACTATTACCATTACCATTACTATCCACTGCTTCAGTGACTTTTTCAAAGAAATTACCAAGATTAAAGAAGCAGGACCTTACTTTGACAAAGCTGATTTGATGGGACTTCACAGTTTACAGATTTGTAATGGCCAGATTAATGAAGTTTGAAATAATATCTTCCATAGCTTTATTTATAAGATTACTGGACTAGTAGGTCTATAGTTAATAGTGTCTGTTTTTGGCCACCCTTGTACAACCACATTACAGTGGCTGTTTTCAAGGTTTCAGGAAAGTAAGTGGTAGAGAAGTTTAGATTAATGAGGTTAAGGAGGAGATCACATAGGCCATATTTGGTACTGATAGTCAGACATATGGTATGTTATTGGAGACCATTGAGGAGGTTTTCTTAGCTTTTGAAAGGGCTGATATAACTTGTTCCATAGTTATTAAAGGGGAATCTGTGGAACAGCAATAACTGTGGCTGGAAAAAATGTGCAAAATTTGTCAAGCGGGATACTGGGTATAGTAGACTCCTCCTTGCTCGGTCTCACTGGGACCGGACCTTAGTCTGGATAAATGAATGGCTGGTTAATCAGAAAAAGCACACAAAATAGCATTTATAGGTCAGAAAATCAGAAAGCTTTTATAGCTCAAAAATGAACTTGCAATATAAGTTTGTTTTTGTTTAAATAGTTTAACATTTTAAGATTAAAACGATAAGCCGAGATGTTTCGAAGTGCCCAGAGGGGGCAGATGTGTGTTCTCTGCTAATTTGAAGGCCAGTTAAAAAGAAGGCTGTTTAAAAGGAGGCCAGATACAAGGGAGTCTACTGTATTTCTTTTGGGTTAGAGTGGGCAGTATTATTGTGGACCAGCTCCAAAAATTATTGGGTGTGTTAATTCGTAACTTCATGACATAGTTAAAGAAAGATTTGGCATTATTTGGATTTTTACTGGCTATTTTAAGTTCATATTCAGGTTTGAGCTTTACAATGTTTCTCATGTAGTCTTTATAAGTTTGCATAAAGGTGCACTTAAAGTAAGAAGAATCAGACTTTTTAAAAGCTTTAAGTAATTTCTTTCTCTTGTTATTTAATTTATTCATACCAGTATTCCATCACAAGGGTTTGTTTTACAATTTCTGATATTTGGTACAGATAGTGAATGCCTTTATCATTATTTTAAGTGGGAGTTAGAGGGCTGAGCCATAAGCAGCGGCTTTAGTAGTGAGATCATCAGAGGAGGATTATAGCATAATTTGTTTAAGTAATCAAATAACTGAAGAAGGTTTGCTTTTGAGAAGTCCCTAAACACAGAGGTAGCTGCTGGGGAAATACTACCAGTTTTAAGGGATGATGATCGGTTTTCACAAGGAAAGATGATACATATGGAATTATGCAAGATGTGACTAAATTCATAAGGATAAGACCAAGGATAATGGGGCCCCTAGCATAACTGTATGAGTATTATTTTTTTATAATATCAAGAAAACTTTGGGCAAGCAGACCACTGGCAGTGTTGTCAACCAGTTTATTGATGACTTATAGAGATTAACACAGCGAATACATATGACCACAAAAATAGATGAAGTTAGTGAAAAGGAAAACATTTTGGGCTGGGCAAAATCAACAGACCCAGCAAAATTACCAATGCAGGAATTTTGTTGAACATCATTAGTACTTACAATCCAGTCTTTGCCAAATGTAAGCATTCAATGGCAAAGAAACATGCACTATATGACAGAAATACAACCAAATCCAATAAAGAAACCTTCTTGTTTGTCTTTAAGCATAGCAAATGGAAACCATTAAAAACATTACCCTTAGATGATACAGTAGTTCACTTCAACAAAGCCTTCCTGTCCATATTAAACTTCTTTGTACCTTAATGCAACAAAAATCAAGTCAAAACTTGCACCATGGCTTACAAAAGCGATGAAAAAGCTAATATGCAATGGAGATTTAAGTATGAAGAAAATGGCATTTAGAAACCATCAACAAACAGTCTACAACAACAATGGCACACGCCAAAAAAAAAGGAATTCCATCCTAAATGCTAAGCAGAACTACTACACCGACATACTGGAAAGCTACTGTACTGGAAACAGTTTTGGAAAGAAACAGAAATAAACTCATACAACCAGGTAAAAAGTAATAACACTGACATTCATATTTGAAACAAACTGTAACACAGCATGCAAAATTAATTCACACTACATAAATGCTGCTAACTCCCTTAATAAACACAGTACATCCACTACAGCAGTAAGTAACATAAAGTGTCATTCCTATTTTCCCACTAATCACACCTATCACCTTCATAAAAAAAAAAATTTATACAAAAAAAAAAAAAATTAAACCAACCTTTGTTGCAGCTGTCAGCTTATCAGTAGAATATCTCAAATAGATGCAGAAGCGGTCACATATTCAGCATCTATAATTGCCTATCAATCTCTCCAAGAAGCTATAGTTTGCGAAGTCTGGAAACAATTCTGCATTATTCCCTTACATATAAGTGACACATTTCTTGTATTAGTAAACTACAGACCTGTAGCTAGCTTGTCCCCCTCTGACCAACATACGTAAAAACAAGTGTGTACCTAGAGGTGATTAGCTAACTAATAGACAATAAATTAGTTTTCACAACACAGCATAGATTTAGGCCAGCCCACAACACAGAAACAGCATTACTAACTTTCACAAACTACACTCATAAAAGACAAAATCAAAGTGAAAATGGTATGATCCCTATTTTAGATCTATCCAAAGCATGTGATACAGTTTCACATCTCATACTATTACGAAAGTTGAAACAAATGGCTCTCATGAACAGTATGGTTACCATAGCTTCTGAATACAGTATGCACAATGAGTGATGACCTGTTACCTCCTCAGCAAATAACATTAAGTGTTCCACAGGGTTCAGTACTGGGACCTTTACTCTTTAATATGTTCATAAATAAAATGCATACAGCCTCTCACCCAGCAAATCTAATCAAACACGCAGATGACTCAACAGTAACATGTGCAGCCTCTTCAATTAAAGAACTCCAGGATGACCTGCAGCATTCCTTTACAAAAAGTGAGAATGTGCTAGAGCAATCTAAACTACTACTACATTTAAGTAAACCTAAAGTAATGACATTTTCACTTCCAACCTAGTAATCAAACTACTGTGACTGAAAAATATTATCAGTCAATCATTCAAGAAATGATCTAGTTTAAAATACAAAATTACTGGGAATAATAACTGACCACAGATTAAGACTCAGTAAGAACACCCAAAACTAACCATAAGGTAGGAGTTCTTTATAAGTGAAAACTTTTCTGGCAGAATATGCAGACAGGACTTTAGCTCAGACCTATCTACCTCCTAATCGTCTATATGCCTCATCAGTCTTAACTTGACTGCAGTCATCTCAGCTATCCAAGCTACAGCAATCTTGTAATAAAACTAGAAAGTTTGCAAGTAACAAAATTAACTGTACACAACACTCACTTGCAGTGAGGTCCCTTAACTGGCTGAAACTGCCTAATTTATTAATCTACGCTCACATTAAGACTGCTCACAGCTAACTAGGCTGAGGCAAATGGAGCAACTACCTCAGGTGCAAGCTGTTAGGGGGTGTGATGAGCAGGTTCTGAGGGGGAGAAATTATAACATTGGCATTTACTTATGAAGCAGGAAGGAAATCATGGCTTAACACATTAATAATGATACAACATTTACACTTGTGAAGAAGCTCAGTGCAACTGTATTAAGATGTCTGTATAACAAGCATCTTGCTACACTTAGAGAACTATAGAGGATACACAACACTCACACTCAGGGAGAATTTAGATTTACCTGTAAACCAACTGTATGTCTTTGGAGGTGGGAGGCAACCTGAGTACCTAGAGAAAACCCTAGCAAACACAGGGAGGACATATGCACTCCACAAACAAGGAACTCCAGATGAAAATCAAACTTGAGAACCTCTTGCTGTGAGGCGACAATGCTAACCACTGTGCCACCATCATGGCTGTCAACGAAATCCCTCCTTCTGCAGGTAAATCAAATAAATAAAATAAAATTGTTACAGTTTATCTCCTGTTTATAGGTGTTAGGTGAATGAGCTCTTGGATAAAATATGCATATGTCTCATCTGCTGCTTGTGGACTGAAATTACAATGTGACTATATGTATACACTGTAGAATAATGCTGAATGGTCTATAACTGAATGGTCTGTAACTTTGGTATGCTTTATATACTACATCGTGTAAATCAAAATGAAAATAACATTTTCCAAGTCTCTGGTAAGGAAATTATAATATCAAACACTTGAAAGAGCTCTTTGCCAGAAACTGAATGGAACAATATTTACTGAAAAATAAGCCAAAACATTAATGAGTATAATAACTTGTTTTATCTTGCTAAATATAAATTGCAGAGGATTCACATTCAAAGCCAACCATAACTACAATACTGTGTAAAGCAGGATTATAGTTTGTTGTATGAACTTCCAGAATTCCAAAACTATGCCAGTTCTAGGAAATTCAACTTTATGATATTTGCATAAATCCTGAGAAATAGCATGCTCATTACTCAGATGAATTACCCAAGTATCCTACTTCTTATATGCTTTTAGAATGTCACTCAGATTAACCCTTTTATAAAAGGAATCATCGTTTAACATAATAAATATTTTATCCATGGAACACTCCTGGTCCATTGGAAGTTTAAAAAACCTTTACCTGCTTTTGTAATTCTTTGATTCCTCTAAGTCTACAAAGAATTTAAAACTTCAATTTCTTGCTTATTTAAATTATTAAAAAAAACTTGGTTGCTCTGTTATTTAATACTGACCTTATATCTGCTTCAGATAATTTTTTTAAACATGGCTACTACAGGAGTCAATGGAGAATTAAAACAACTATTCAATATATACAAAGTTTTGTTGTTTTCCCCACTCACTTCATTAAGCAATAATTTCAAGTTAATCATTCTACTGAAAGACTTTGGTTCATTTACAGTCTGATTTAAAGTAACACATCTAGTCATGAAAGACTTTAGTTTATTTACAGTCTGATTTAAAGTAACACATCTAGTTACAATGAATGATAATCCCTTCAAAAAAAGCAATGCCTCCGTATCAGTCAAAACTCTACAGGAAAACTTAAAAATTTTAAAGTCATGTGTACCTGTATAACAAATTATTTTTCTTTGAAAATGTAATTTTTGCCACACTGCTCATAACAGTTTTTTTCTCACCACCAGCCTTTGCACAACTTCCACCTATGTCCATTGTGCTTGTAGTGGGCAACAATATCCTAGACCTAGTCATTACCAACATGAGTGACTGGTGTTCCACACCTGAAGTCAACTCCTCGTTGGTCCGATCCGACCATAAGCTAATCACCCTTGATATCCACATCCCGCCCCCACACCCCATTAAGGAAACCATGGTAAAAAATTTCTCCAAAGCCAACTTCATGCTTCTTAAGACAGAAGTGGTGAACTTCATGACACCCATGCAGATGGACAATACAGTTACAACTGCTGAATCCTACACAGATGCACTCTATAAGCAATTACATGAGTGCATGGATCCTGCTATCCCAAACAGAACCAAGACTCTATCCTCCAAAAAAAGGAAGCCAATCTGGTGGTCCCCTGCCATAAACAAACTACAACAGAAGGAAGAAACTGTTGCAAAAGAGAGTAAAATCCCATGAGTGGAGGAGCTCCCTGGTCAGCCTCAGTAAGAAGCTGAGATCCCTTATAAGATCCTCCAAAGCTAGCTAAGAAAACAAAATCACCACTAATTCTAAGGACAACCACAAAGCATTCTATATGTCAAGAATCTCAATGGCAACACCCATATCTGCTCTGAGTTACAGCACAAAGGCACGAAAATTACAGAACCAACTGATATTGCCAACATCCTGGCAGATAGGTTCAGTGCTAACTTTACCCCCCCCCCATCACCCCCTAAAGGGCGCATATCTATACCGGAAGAATGCAGAGTCCCTGTAATCACAACTTCAAAGGTAAAAGCAGCACTCTCTAAAGCCAAAAACACAGCATCCATGGGACCGGACAACATCCCAGGCTGCGTTTTACACAAACTTCAGAACGAACTGGCTCCCCACTTAAGCACCATGTTCAATAATAGCCTTATATCAGGCTTTGTGCCCACTGAATGGCTCACAGCAACATTTATCCCACTCCACAAAGGGGGAGCCACCACTGATCCAGGAACTATTGACCTATTATCCTGACGAGCCTGGTCTGCAAGGCCATGAAACATATCATCATGGAACTCATAAATAAAGACATTGGTAACCTCCAAACTCTGGTCCCACCCAGTTCGGGTTTGTGAAAGGCAGACCATGCCTCCTGAACCTGATTGACTTCTTTGAGGCAGTCACCAAAGCCGTAGATGAGGGTAAGGTGATTCACACAGCCTATCTTGACCTCACCAAGGCTTTTGACACCATCCCCCATTCTGGAATTATAGCTAAACTCACTAAACTAGGTATAAATCCCTATGTCACAAGATGGGTCGCCAACTGGCTCACTGACAGAACCCACACTGTAAAAGTTGCAGACTCCAAATCTGACCTTAAAGCAGTGACAAGTGGAGTATCACAGGGTTCCATCCTGGGACCTCTCCTGTTTGGTATCTACTTCTCTGAAGTACAGGCTAACACAGAAGGCCTCTATCTAACAAAGTTCACAGATGACTGCAAACTAGGAGCCATAGTCACAATAAACAGGACATGCTGGAGGGATAGATTCCTGTCCCAGACAAAGAGGATTACAGGCCTCAAACAAATGCCCTACACTGACCGCCTCAAAAAACTCCAGCTTTACTCTGTAACATATCACCTACTCCGAGGTGATCTCTGCCTAACATATAAAGCTATGTCAAACCCAGAGCTGTTGGACATGCTACACCTAAAGAAATCCCAATCCCTCTGAGCTACACGCTCTATGGACCTAAACCTTGTCACCACAATAAACAGGACATGCTGGAGGGATAGATTCCTGTCCCAGAGACTTCCCATACTCTGGAACAGGCTACCCATCTATGTCAAGCAAAGTTCTTCATTAGCATTCTTCAAGAAAAATCTTGATGAGTGGATGGGAAATAGGAAATACACCCTGGGGATCACTTCTGTGTCTCTGCTCAACAGTGGCACAGGAAAATAACTTTCTTGGGTGGCGTATGCCAAGTAACCTTGTTAGCTAGGCTTACGTAGGCCCTTGGGCCGATAGCCTAGTACCTACCTGTGAACCTATGATTGGTGTCCTGTATTTTCTGAGCCTCTTGACTATCACTGATTATATTGCTTTAATTTGGACCATGTTGAGACACCAACATCCTGATCACTAATCAGGTGTATGACACCTCATAGAATAAGAAAAAAAAATGATCGTTACTGGAATCATTATTATTGTAAATACAGGCAATCTGTAGTTTGTCACTAACAGCATCATTCTAGTCTCATAATAGCTTTTCAGTTTTGCACTTTTTGATTTCTTTCTCTTTTTTATGAAGTTTCTTTTGTAAAGACTGCAACTTTATAGAAAAAGTATCATTTGATCATCATCATCATTCTCTTTCGGCTTTTCCCGTTAGGGGTCGCCACAGCGGATCATCTCTTTCCATTTCTTCCTATCCTCTGCATCTTGCTCTGTCACACCAACCGCCTGCATGTCCTCTCTCACCACGTCCATAAACCTTATATTAGGCCTTCCTCTATTCCTCTTACCTGGCAGCTCCATCCTTAGCATCATTTTCCCAATATACCCATCATCCCTCCTCAGCACATGTCCAAACCAACGCAATCTCGTCTCTCTTGCTTTGTCTCCAAACTGTCCAACATGAGCTGACCCTCTAATATACCGATTCCTAATCCTATCCATCCTAGTCACACCGATTGCAAATCTTAACATCTTTAACTCTGCCACATCCAGCTCTGACTCCTGCCTTTTTGTCAATGCCACTGTCTCCAACCCATATAACATAGCTGGTCTCACTACACTCTTGTAGACCTTCCCTTTCACTCTTACGGATACCCGCCTGTCACAAATCACTCCTGACACTCTTCACCACCCATTCCACCCTGCCTGTACTCTCTTCTTCACCTCTTCCACATTCACCATTACTCTGAACTGTTGATCCCAAGTACTTAAACTCGTCCACCTTTACCAACTCTACTCCCTGCATCCTCACCATTCCTCTACCCTCCCTCTCATTTACACACATATATTCTGTCTTAGCCCTGCTGACCCTCATTCCTCTGCTCTCTAGAGCATATCTCCACCTCTCCAGAGTCTCCTCAACCTGATTCCTACTCTCACTACAGATCACAATGTCATCTGCAAACATCATAGTCCACGGGGCCTCCTGAGTATCATTTGATATCACCAACTTAATGTTACAGTGAAATCAAAATTCTTGAAAAATGTCATCTAACTTTTATGCTTATCAATTAACGGGTCCACTTCAAAGGATCAAAATTGGAGAATATCGAAACTCTGATCATCGAGGACAGAAGTTCTGCAATATAAAAACCGTGCGAATGGAGATCACCGTACAGTGCGGAATGAGAACTTTACATTTCAGTTCACTGTAGTGCAATCTCGGAGTTGGTATATTTAAGTAGCAGGGGGTGTGAGGGTGCAGGAGGCTTGCCTCCCCACAAAAATTTAAAATAAGAAGTTTTCACATTTTAGTTTTTTTTTTGATATTGCAGAACTTCAGTTCTCTGGTCCTCGATGATTAGAGGTTCAATGTTCTTCAGTTTTGATCCTTTGAAGGGGACCCCAATTAACAGTCTCATATACTGGCAACTGATGTTAAAATTCACTTCTTTCCATTTATTAAATAATTAGAAGCTGTAGGCAATTTGGTTATTCTCATTCCTCAGGGTACTCTGCCCACCTTTAAACCCTCTTTGAAAAATCCCCACCTTTAAGCACTCTTTGAAAAAAGCAAAGTCCAGTGTTGACTATTAATTTTAATGGAATTAGATCTAAGTAATTTAAATACTTTACCAGCATCTAAAATAGCCATATGTGTAGGTTAATTTATTTGTTTTTGTTTACAGACAAAGGACAACTGGGTATAAACCTCTTTTTATGTGCAGACCTGAGAAGCAAAGCTCCATCATATTGATAAACATGAAAAGCAGCATGTAAATATAATATTTTCAAAATGATACAATTTGCAGTAAACATGATTAGCTGGGATAAAGTTATCTGTGAAGCATATTAACTCAATGTAAAATACGTAGAACGTAACATATACATACAAGCTTTGTAAAAACAGGACAATTTGTAGTCAATACATTTAGATGAAATACATTTACCTGTGGAATGTACTAACAATGTAAAATAGGTATTATGTAAAAACAGCAGGTTTGGTTTGTAGTTCAGCTTCTGCAGAAGAAATAAGGTAAAACAGACAAATGTTTCGATACAGACTGTAAAAAGTTAATAATGGCAGGATGATTATGCATGCAGTGCCGTCTCACAGATCAAAGGGTAAAAACTAACAATAATAAAAAAATGATGTGAGGTTATGGTAAAGGAGAAGAATAACAGTCAATTACTATATCAAGTTATCTGAATGCAAAACAATAGCGAAGTAAATAAATAATAAAATAACCACTAAATCAAATCCTAATTAATTCAAGTGGGTATATGTGAGGTAGGGGGGAAGGTGGTCTGCTGTTCTCTATTACAGATTATTATTCATTATATGAGGGGTCACAAAGTAATATTTTGACAAGTACATGAGCCTCAAGTAATATTTTGTTGATTGAGGGAGGCTTAGTGAGACAGAGTCTGACAAACTGTGGTTAAATGAGGGTGCTCAATACATTCATAAGATAAGGTTCATAGGTTGGTACTAGGCTGTTGGCCCTAGGGCCTATACAAGTCTAGCCATAACAATTCCCTGGCTATTTCTTCCCACAATATTTACCTCTCTGGACCCCTGTCTAGCAGGATGACTGACGTGATCCCCTGGGTGAATTTCTTATCTCCCATCCAGTCGTCAAGGTTCCTTTTGAAGAGGGCCAAAGAGGCACTCTGCTTGACATGTATGGGCAGTCTATTTCAGAGTCTGGGGAGTCTCTGGGTCAGTAACCTATACCTCCAGCATGTTTTGTTTATTGTGATGAGAAGGTTTAGATCCCTGTAGCGTGTAGCTCTGAGGGATTGAGATTTCTTTAAGTGTATCATGTCCAAAAGCTCTGGGTTTGACATGGCCTTGTATGTTAAGAAGAAATCGCCTCTGAGTAGACGATATGTGACAGAGTATAGCTGGATTTTTTTATATGGTCAGCATAGGGCATCTTCTGTGATTCTTTTACTGAGGTATTTCTGCGGCCGTTCCAGTTGTTGCAGATGTCTTGAGAGAGTCATCTGCATGCATACCCGTGACTAATTTCAAAATAAGGGTCTCCAGGACATTTATTTTCAAGAGGTTTTGAATTACAGCTGCAGAGAGGTTTAGTACTTCTTCCTATCCAATAAAATTATATCATTAGGGAAAGACAACAGTGGCACAGTATGACACATTACCTACTGCGTACCCCATTTACTTAGTTATATTGCAGTCTGCACACAGTGTTATACTCCTGGACACAGTGTGAGGACCTATTCAGAATGTCTGGTAATTCTCCTTGTATCTTAGGTCAGAGGGCAGCAAATTCTACAATGCATGGATATCTTACTGAAGGCAGATTCTTAGTTGTAAATGAAATTAGGTGTTACCGGCCATGACCTGATCTTCAAACAGGCATGTTATTTTTTATACATTAACGTTTGGGTCAAAAGTGTAAGTAGGTCAATCCTTTTCAGTGGCCTTCAGTATACCACATGGTGATATAATGCTAGGGAGTACTCATACCACTTAGGGATGGTACTCTATGTGCAAAACAGTTTACTCAGGGGGCCTTGCTGAAATGTTGATAACATCAGTACTGGCAAAAGCAAACTTTGGAAGAAAAAAGTCTGTGCTACGGTGTGTCAAGCTAGCTGTGCTTTTTTACATAATGAAACTGCTCAACCTATTGTTAACTCATTGCAGACCTAATAAATCATGGACTGAGCCAACTGGACCCTGACATACTTAATGTACCTAATGCAGTTACCCACAATTTCAGTTTTTTTTTTCTGATAGCACAAGTATAGAAGACCTTTTCTGTCGAGGCTTTTGCTTTAGACAGGTTCAACAGGTCCCCCCTCTGGTAGTAACCAGGTCTATATCACTTTGTCAAAGGTTAATTTAATACACCGAATGTTTACATCAGTGAACATTCACTTCAATGAACGACTTACCCATGGAAAGGAACAAGTTGGTAGTCATAAGACATTTGCCCTTTTCTTCACTGTAATGTGATCCTGTAGTTGCTATATATAGTTAGGGGTGTGCGTGTGTGTGTGGGGGTGGCATTGGTGGGTTTGAAATACTGTGCTTTGTGTGACAGTCAGAATGCTTGGCTACTCATTCCTTTCCCTGGGTAAGTCATTTGTGGAAGTGAGTGTTTGCTGATGTGAATGTTCGCTGTATTAGGGTAAATGAACAAAGGTTTGCAGAAACGAACCTTTGATAAACAGATACAGACCCCAGTACCCCTTTCCAATCAGATAATTTTCTAATTCATTTTAAGTACCAACAGGCATGGATGTAAGGCTAAAGATTGCTAGTCATCTGTACACTGGATAACACTGGCCTGTCCAAAAAGATACCATAGCTTATTAGTAAAATGGAAAAAAATATCAATGGCCCTACTAACAATCCACATGGCATGTCTACAGACAGCTACAGCTTAACAATTTCTGTCTGTTTGCTATTATACACATCACACATTGAGAATATGAACATAAACATGCTTCAGTGATCCTGCTTATAAGAAGGTGAGAACACATGGTGCTGAAATCCTAAAATGGATCAAGGAAAAGAACACCACAATGTTCCCTTTGTATAGATACTGTAATACAACATCTGATAAGCTTTCAAAAGCACTGTCCATTTTGTAGTATCAACATGAAGCCATGCTGACCGACTGACAGGATGGTGCATTGTTTTAGACAGTCTACAAACTGCATATAAACACTTTTCTCCAGCACTCCAGCTAGATGGCCATAGGGACAGATGGGATTACAGAGTGATGGTGCATTCTTACCCACCTTCAAAATCTGGATGATGTCAATGGACTTCTAGAGTTTAGTGATGTCATCTGTACAGACTGGCTTTGCAATTAATTCTGCCACAAGATGAAGGAACCTAGAAGGATTTGACTTATGGAGGTGTTCCTGTTTTTACTCTTGGTAAGGTCATAGCTGCCTGTCCTTAACCAGGACAGAGTAAGAGTGCTGGTATACTGATGGGGAGTTTCCATTTAAACAGAATATAATCTGCTATAACTAAATACGGAGTCAAAGAATTCACTGACCATAAAGAGGTTCAGTGACAGTAAATTACCAGTGATGAAATGGTTATTCTTCATGCTTACCATTTACAAATCCCTATGACAAAACAGATTGCGGGTACTTTGGCTAGTGTGTTGTATATTGCAAAAAAGTCAGTTTAGTTTTCTCCCTTAACAACTTTTGAATATCTTTTTTCAGCTTGCACTACTTTTATACCTTATACTGGGACTTTATAGTCAATATGACATTTGTCCACATCTATCAAGGCATCTTTCCGTTTACTACCCATGTATTCAGGATCCATCTCCTTGATTTGTAGTTCTTACTACTAAATGTTTTTTTAAGAATAGAAAAGACTCAGTCAGAAGGTACTGCAGAGTCCCATCATGGTATTAAAGCATTGATATAGACAGACAACTGACCTGATGCTGCTTGTGTTCTCTTGGCAATTGAATGGTCAGGTTGCTAGTCCCTTGAAAAGAACTCTTTTAGTGTCTTAAAAGGATGGTACTGGGTCCATATATTGTAAAAGTGGGGTTGACTATTGAAAACACCTGGCATGACACATACAGCTTTGATGCTTAATATGCAATCAAGAATGTTGGAAGATCTAGTAATCACTCAGATGTCCTTCTATTCTTATGTTGCAGTATCCATAACTGTAGGGAAGTTGTTGCCTGCAGCACTGGACATCTGGCCAGTATATTAAAGTCTTAGGAGCAGGGGTACATGCTATAGTGCTTGTCAGGGGTGTAAACCGACATCGGCTATAAAAGTGATATCTGCACGTACCCCCTTCATAACTTTTCTCCCGCAGTGATCTACGGACCTCCAATTGCCAGCTCCAGGAATCAGTTTGTTCATTTGTGTCATCTGTCTGATACAGATAAGTACCCCTTTGGGTTTTTTGTTACCTTCTTATTGCTTTTCAAATGTACATGTCAGCTAGGAAGGGGAAGTGTGCTTGTGGAAGACAACTTCAGCATAAGGACATGCATGATAAGTGCTTATTCTGTTTGGGTGAAGGCCACAACCATACGTCTTGCGATATTTGCAAATCTTTTGTACCTAAAATGCTTCACAGCCATCTGGCTGCCTTAAAGCTTTATTTAAAAAAACAGAGGCTCCGGCATCTAGCATTAGTCATGGAGGGTGAGGTAGGTATCTCTGACGAGCTGCCTCAGAAGAAGGCCAAGAAAGTTAGGCCTGATGCCAGTGCTGCACCTCAGGAGTCCAGTGAGACTCTCGAGGTGGATGTTAGCCCAGGGTCTCATCGGAAGCCCGTTTCACAGCTAGAAGAGGTAACCATGGTGGAAGCTGGTTTGGCAGAAATGCAGAGTACATTCGCTGAGGTTGATCAGCCATCAGCCCCTGATGGCAAGGGGGAACCACAGTTCAGGGCATTGGAGGGGGCCTACTCTAGCCTTTCCATCCTCCCAAGCATTGGCCTCTAAGTCAACACATACTTCTACTCCTCTCAAGAGGAAACAGAATTAAAACATAGGGAACATAGAGAAGCTGAACCAGCTCCTGGATGGGAAGTTTTTTACCAAATTCTTTTCAGGGTCTTCCAGGCCCTCGAGTCTTAGGTACCTTTACCAGCCCCTACACCTGTGCAGGCCTTAGAGGATTCAGAAGAAGAACTCTCTTCCTCTAATGAATCACTTACATAGTGCTCCCAGATAGAATCTCCCAAGGACTTCATTACCCCTGAGCAGGAGATCTCCAGGAGAAGAATTCTCCTTTGGGGACACCATTTCTCTGATGAGAGAACATTTTAAGTGGCAGGCCTCAGATGTCGCTGAAAGAAAAAAAGAGATGCTTTGAATTATTGCAGATGGACCAGCCCTCTTCATCTGCAGTCCCTCCCCTGCTTCCAGCCTTTCAGGATGACTTAATGGCTGCATCCCAGACCCCTGACTCTCAGCCCCTAGCTTCCAAATGTCCAGATAGATTTTGTAAAGTTCCTCAGGATACAGAGTTCTTATTCAAGAACCCCCCCCCCCCCGCAGAACCTGCTGTCATTGCAGTGTCAGCAGATAAATCATCCAGACAGCTGCCTCCACCTCTCTGTTTCCCACTGACAAGGACAGCAAATTTATGGATAGACTAGGGAAGAAGGTATGTACTTCCTCCACTCTAGCTATCAAAGCCCTAAACTGTCAAACTCACATGGCTAGGTTTGTTTTAGATACCCTATCAAAAGCCTCTGCACTGACTTCAGATGTGCCAGACTTTCCTGCTAAGTCACAACTCCCTGCCCTGCTCTCTACCACCTCTCAGGTGACGAGGCACTCCATAAAGTGCAGCTAAGATGCAGTAGAGGCATCTTCCAAATCTGCAGCTTCAGGTTCTGTCCTGAGAAGATATTCTTGGGTGAGGTTACAGCTCCTTCTCTTTGATGTCCAGACCAAATTGTTAGATGCACCTCTTGATAATAAGGCCCTTTTCAGTGCAGCCTCTGCAGAGCTCCTTAAATCCCTACAGGATAACGGCAAGGTGCTATAAAATGTAAAGCATTTGTTACTTTCTCCTAGTACTAGGTATCATAGGAACTACCCTCAAAAGACCACCTTTGTTAGGAGGCAATCATTTCATTCTAATGCCCCAAAGGTTAATGGCTGGAGGCAACCTAGGAGATACTCCACTCCTAAACAACCTTCCACCTCCACTCTAACTCCCTTTCAGAGGCAGCCTGACCAGGACAGAGCCCCTCCACTGTGAATCAAACCTGTTGCCCAACTTCACTCCCTTATCCCTCCACCTCACCCTTTCCTTTCCCTCCTGGTGGAAAATAACCATAGAGGCCTGGGTCCTTTCCATCATCCAAAAAGGATACTTTATGACTTGGTGGACACGTCCTCCATTTTAGGGCACAGCCCAACCACCTACAAGTCAGCTTCACCTCTGCCCTCCAATTTTGGATCAGCTCCAAACTCAGGGCACCATAGAAAGAGTACCTCCAGAATGGACAAACAAGGTGTTTTATTCCAGGATGTTTTTGGTTCCAAGAAAAGATGATCTTTGGAGGCCAACTCTGGATTTGTCTGTATTCAATCTATTCCTCAGGGTGCCTACCTTCAAAATGCTCACCTTGCATCACCTCCTACCCCTCATCCCTCACCAAGCCTTCATGGTATCCCTGAATCTGAAGGATGCTTACCTTCATATTCCTATTCACCCCAGCTACAGGAAGTTCTAAAGCTTTTCCATGGGTTCCTTGCATTTTCAATTTTCCTGCATTGCCATTTGGACTCTCCACAACATCAGAGTATTCACAAAGTGCCTAGTTCCACTTACTGCCCACTGCAGAGTGCAGGGCATTCAAATATATCCATACCTAGATGACCTCTCGATACTTCACCAGGATTGCCACACCCTCCGTCACCACCTAAGCATGGTGCCCCATACCCTGGTGAACCTAGGGTTCACTGTGAACCAGTAAAAATATCACCTGACACCCATCCAAGGCCTGGTTTTCTTGGGTTGCAGGATAAAAACAGACCAGATGGCAGCTTTCATTCCTTGCAGAAGGTGGAAGCCATCGCACATTACCTCCAAACACTCCTCTCTCTCCAAACCGTATCAGCCAGTGAATTCCAAAGGGTCTTAGGCCACATGGCATCATTGATACCCATGCTTCCCTTAGCAAGGCTGCATATGAGAAAATTTCAGTGGGTCCTGAGGATTTGGTCGGACCAACATTCACACCCCCTGGATACTCCTTTACCTCTCCTCCCATGCCTGAAAAAAGAGCTGCAATACTGAATTGCAGCCATATGCCTCAGTCAGGGTATATCTTTGCAGATTCCTCCACCTTCACAACAAATCTTCACAGATGCTTCAGACCTGGGTTGGGACGCTGTCCTGCAAAAGCACAAAAAAACAAAACAACCTTTCAGGGAGAGTGGTCCTCCCTCAGTAAAAGGAACCATATCAATATCAAAGAGATGAGGGTCCTTCTCTTAGCTTGCAAACCTTCCACCCAATTCTCCTACCAGGCACCTTAAAAGTTGTCATAAACAATATGACTGTCCTGTGGTATATCAACAAAAGGGGGGGACAAGGTCCTACCCGCTCGCAGCCTGGCAGTTCAGATTTGGTCCCAGGCAGCAGAACTGCACATTCACCTGCAAGCAGTGTACATTCCTTCAGAAGAGAATGTGATGGGGGACACCCTCAGCAGAATTCTGCACCCTCTCATGAATGGATGCTTCAGAGAGAGGTGTTTTTGGAGCTTATTCACAAGTGGGGTATTCCTCAGGCAGATCTGTTTGCATCCTCCCAGAACATGCAGATGCCTCTGTTTTGCAGAAGGGATCCACATCCACAGACTTGGACCTTCTCTTTTTTTTGGGCAGGGATGTATCTTTATGCCTTTCCCCCCTTCACATTATTTCAAAGAGTCCTTCTGAAGATTCAGAGGGACAAACCAGAAAATCCTGCTGGTGACTCCCTTTTGGCCAAGACAACACTGGTTTCCCCTTCTTCACCTACTAGCCAAGGGCAATTATCACAGGTTACCCCACTGATTCGACCTATTCACACAAGAGAGGGAGTCACTCATACAACCTCAGGTGCTCAACCTCAGACTCACTCTATGAGTGATAGAGTTCTGATCCCTTACAGACACCTTTATTCAGAAGATGTACTCAATGTCCTGCAGGAGGCCAGGAAACCACGTACCAGGAAAAATTATGTATCAAAATGGAAAAGATTCTCCAGGTGGTGTCAAAAAAAAAAACAGGACCCCTTTCTTATTCCTGTACCTATGGTCCTTTCTTACACGTGAGCTTCAACATTCAGGACTGACTTACTCTTAATCTTTTGTTAAGGTACACTTGTCAGCCATTTCTGCCTGTCTCCATTTGGTTCCTCCCATGGCATCCAGATTAGAGGTAAAACTATTCTTAAGAGTTTTCCTCCATCTCAGACCCCCCTCGAAAACTGATACCGGCTTCATGGGACCTTAATTTTGTCCTTGAAAAACTCACAATACCTCCTTCTGAACCAGCTCACTCAGCATCACTGAAACTATGTACTTGAAAAACAGTACTGCTGGTAGCCCTCATATCCACCAGGAGGGTCTCAGAAATTCAAGCCCTGATGGCTAACCCCCCTTACCTCAACTTCCATAAGGACAGGGTCTCCCTCAGGACTAACCTCCTCGTACATGCCTAAAGTGGTTAATGAACTGTCCTTGAACCAAGCCATTAACCTCTCTGTTTTTTCCCCTCAACCTCAAAATCCATCTGAAAGAACCCTACATTCCTTGGATATTCATAGCTTATGTATTACCTGGACAAGACCAAATCCATTAGAAAGTCTGACCAGATGTTTGTCTCCTTTCACCCAAGGGCCACTGAGAAGGCAGTCTGTAAACAGACTATATCGTCATGGATTTCTAAAGCTGTCTCTGCTCGTTATTCTTTTCATGGAAAGGATTTAATTAAAAATGCGAGAGCATATTCTACTAGGGCAGCTGCCTCTTCAGTAGCCTTTTCAGGGAGATGGACAACACTTCCATACTGGAAACGGTGACCTGGTCCTCAGTCCATACCTTTACCAAGCACTACAAGCTAGACTTGGTCTCTAGAGCCAAAACTGGGTTTGTTAGGTCAACTATACAGGGTCTCATAGACCAGGCCCCTTAACCTACCTCCCAGGTTCATACCTAAAGGTTGGGTACTCTCCCTACAGTTATGAATACTGCAACATGAGAATAGAAGGACACAGAATAGTTGTGTAAGAACTTACCATAACCTTAGTTGTCCTTCTCTTCCATGCTTCAGTATTCACTTGCCCACTCCAACCCACTCTTGCTCTGTTTTGTCCACCTGGAATGACTCTCTCTACCTTTTCTCCATCAATAGAGGGCAGTGTAACAGGCACATACATTTACTGGGCTCCTTTGGCCTGGTGGCATATGTGGGTCTGAAAAGCTTCCTTTACTTGCTCCCCAGGGGTACTACTGTATGCGGCAGTCATTTCTGAAGCGGGTACATGTACACATCACTGTTATAGCTGACATCGGTTTATGGCCCTGACAAGCAATGTAGCATGTTGCTCCTAAGACTTTGGTATACTGGCCGGATGTCCGGTGCTGCAGGCAGCAACCTCCCTATAGTTATGAATACTGCAATATGGAAGAGAAGGAATTCTAAAGTTATGGTAAGTTCTTACACAACTATTCTTTATTTCTAGTAAACAGGGGCTCTGAATGTGTGAATTTATATAACTGGTTCTGTCAAAGACAATTCCTGATAAGGAGGTCAGGCTTTTACTGTTAAGGTCATCAGCGGTGTTACTTTCACCAGTATGACTAACTAAATAGCATTACGTTCACCAGTTCAATTAATGGAATGATATTACTTCTACTAGTATGACTATCTGAACAGCATGAATTTCATCAGTACAACTAACTGAATGACAATAATTTCACCATTATGATTAGCTGAATGACATTACTTTTACCTCTGTGACTAGCTGAGATCCTCCTCACTGTGGCATCACATGATGTAGTACAGAGGACTACCGAGAACTTTAACAGCTTCTGTTCCACTTTAAGGGTAACAGCAATAATTTTTGTGCCCCCACAGATTTTACACTGAAGAGGGGATACTTGACATAAATAAACAGACTACACACTTTTTTACAATTTCCTTCTTTTTGTGAAAGATTTTTTGAGAAATTAAATAGATAGAAATATTTGTTTACTGAGAAAAGGTATTTTTATGTAAAACCATCACAACACGAAAAACCAAACAGAAAGAGATTATTGCTGAAAAACCACCAGGCCAGATATCTGAAAATGATTTTATTCTCAAGCACTTCGGCTCAACAGCCTTCAAGGAGTCAAAAAATATTTCTTTGTACTCTAAAGAGGTGGTAACTGAAAGCTGGAATTCAACAAGAAGACTTGTGGGTTAATAGTTTTAAAATGGCTAGTATATATGAGATGACAAAAGTGATTAAATATGGTCGCACCTGAAGTTAATGGTTGTAGATGTTATTGTTAGCATGGATACGCTAGCCTTTATCTCCATTTTCCTATGTATTGGACATAACATGTAAGTAATTGTGTGTTTCTGGATGTGTACTTCTCCCAGTGTTGCCTGGGCCACAGGTAATTAATGAAGAGCAAGCAACCTACAATCCTTTGCAGGATGTTGAAGACAAGAACAGTGCATTCAAATGCTGCTACGGAAACTGTGCTGCAGTAATTCAAAAATGCCTTTCCCTGGCATACTGTGCCCCCTACTGGACATTTTTATTGTCTTATTACATTGTACAAAATCTACTTTCAAATGAATAAACTAAAACAAAAAATAACAATGAAATGTACAACCAAACTAGCTTCATTGTAAAAGTAAAGAATTTTACAATTTTACTGCAATAAATAACATCAGCCACTGAACAAATCATTTAATTTAAAGCATCCAAGAGTTTCAAATTGTACACAAAAAAAAAACTTGAAATGTCCACACCCATGCAAAATTCATGTGAACTCTTGTTCTTTGTTTCACACCCCTGCAGGACCCATGTCACCCTTCATTCCTAGGTTCAAACTGATAGGGGGATTCTATATTTGAGAACTGTAAACAGTGCGGTCTTCAGCATTTTGGTCTTTCAATATTATGGTCTCAGGATTATGATTTTTCAAGATTGTGGGCTTCAAGATTATGATAGTAAACCTACTGATACATACACATATACATAGATATATATATATATATATATATATATATATATATATATATATATATACACACACACACACATATATATATATATATACACACACACACATATATATATATATATATATATATATATATATATATATATATATATATATATACACACATATATATATATATATATATATATATAAATATATATATATATTTACACACACACATATTTCATAGAGGTATAACCGTGTTCATAAATATGGTGGGCTAACTTTCTTGATAGCTTACCTATATAATAAACATCTCATGAGATGCATATCATAATTGACCAGAGCTGTAGTTAAAAGTGATCATTTGCCTTATATGTTTTAATTTAAAATTTCAAAAACTATATATGGACCGTTAGCTGCAAACATGTATAGATTACAAAAACTCACAAAACCCAGGGAAATAAGCCTTTTTATTGGTTGCTATGAGGAGCATTTCAGTTTGCAAACACTTTTTTCTAAAATGCTGTTGAAATTACTTCCTCTTATTGCAAAATGTAACAGCAGTGCCAGCTGCATTAAAAATCTCTGAGTTGGTCCACGGCTCTTTCTAGCTCTTTCTAATAATGCCTCAAAAGTAGTTAGCATCTGAGTTGTAAGCAATGCTCAGGACTGTGCTTACTACCCCTCCAAATGTAGCCATTCTGACATTTGCTATTTCTGGCAAACTAATAATAGACCTATATACTTCTTCGCATCTACAAGCTAGTTTAGTAAAGATTTTTGCTAACTTTTGCCACCATAACATCTCTATCTAAACATCTTTCAAACATTTTATTTCTGTCTGCCACACAAACAGATAGTCAGTACAATGACCGTCAAACAAACACTTGTACTTTAGTCTATAAACATTTTCTTCAGCCAATGAAAATTTAAATAATTTGCAAAACTGGGGGCACCTCTGTCCCCATTACCACTCCTGTTTTCATCTTAAAATCATTTATATTAAAAATATGTTGTTTAAAATCAATTTCAAGAAAGGAAATAAGGCATACATATTGACAGTGGTAAAATTGTCACAGCCCTCAAGTATCACATTCACCCCTTTATCTTGAGGGATGTCTGTGTAAATTGTGGCAAATGATCTGTTCTCATTAATAACCAAAGACATGACATTAACAAAGTGAAAGGAATCTTTTATGTAAGATGGGGTTCCCTGAACTATCAGATTCAGTTTATTATCAATGCATAATGCTAGTGTTTGTATTTTAGAACCTTTAGCCAAAACAACGTGGATCAAAACGTGGGTTTATAAATCTTTGTGGACTTAAGAAATCCCAAAGGATATGGACAACATAGATTTAAAAATGTAACAAATATCAAATAATTAATTTTAAAATCAAGGCGCCACTAACAATGTAAAACAAAACACTGTCCAGATATTTATAAGCTGTGCGAATAACTTAATAACTCAACATTTCTAACATTCTCTCTTTATTTATGGCAGGCACTCTTCTTTTACTGGCTCACATAAAAGACAATGAGCCATCCTTTTTCAGGACTTTTTAAGCCAATCTTTCCATAGTATTTAAGTAACAGGCAATCCACTGGAAAACATGGTAACGTTGATTAACACACAGCTTACAATGTACTTCTTTTGTTTGTTTCCTTCTCTGTTATAACATTTATGACCTGAGTCCATATCTCTCTAACAGTACTCTTTACCATAACGTTTCCTGCAAAGCAATCTGGCAAGTTTCTTTAAACTTGACAAAATTATTTTGGAAAGTAAATAGACTATAACTTGCAGACCTGGCTTTCAGACCTTCTGCTTCTGATTATAATGTAAAGCTCTATCCAAGCCATGTAAAACCTCCTAAGTCACCCACCTAACAGGTCCTGCACAAATTATAAATAATTTTTATAGGTCAGACACAGACCTAACTGGGTCAGGGTCCAGATACATTTTCTTTGTTAACATTACTGCATGTTAAATCAATCTATTTAGTGTGGTACTATGACTGATAGCCACAAAATTAATAGCACTCATCCCCTCAGATTGTCACTTACTGCTACTTCTGGCTACCCAAAAAAATGTGGTCATAAATGTGATGGCTTTCTCTCCTGCCTTAAATGTATTACTCCTTCCAGATGTTACTCTAGAAAATCAATGCCAGATACAACAACATGACTGCTTGCACCATCAGGCATCTTTCCCATGTTCATTTTGAATATTTCTATATCTGAAATTGTTACCTTTAGGTCTTTGTATATGTAATATGTCATATCTGCACATTGTTATTATTGTAATTTACCTAGAAATGTTCTTTGAGAGAGTTTAGGTGGGATAATGTGTAATACTTGTTTATTGTTATTATTGTAATTTACCTAGAAATGTTCTTTGAGAGAGTTTAGGTGGGGTAATGTGTAATACTTGTTTATTGTTATTATTGTAATTTACCTAGAAATGTTCTTTGAGAGAGTTTAGGTGGGGTAATGTGTAATACTTGTTTATTGTTATTATTGTAATTTACCTAGAAATGTGCTTTTGGCTTAGGATAGGGGAAATGTGTCATATCTACTTATGGACCATTCTGAATAGTGAAAACGGACCCCATCCCTCAACTAGACATCTACAAGCTGGGCTTTGTGACACCAACTTTGAGTACATTGTTTCATTTCTATACAGTAACCCATCAGCTATTACTTCTACATGTCTCCCTGAAAACAAAATCTACTTAAAATTATACACTTGAAAATACAGCTTGGTGTTTTTGTTGCTTTTCCTGGGACTTTAAAACTACTGTAATAAACTTTCTCATAACGGAAGTGCTTTTCATCCCACATTTTGTTAGAATCATGGACCACAAATGCGGAATCTTCTTTATAAACTAAATCTACTTTCACTTGCAATGACTTTCAAAGGTATCAGATTAAATTTAAACTTGTCTTTCTTACATCCAAGTGACGCCTCCAGGTGCATCTGCAGTTAAATCCTACTGATGCCTCTAGGCAACAAATACTGCCTATTCATATTTGCAACAATAATTCCAAAACCATGCTATGAATAAGGTTTTAAAAGATTTCGTCTTAAAACTTACACTATGGCAAACTCTGCATTAATATTTGACCTCTGTCTAGTGCAGATAAAGAGACATTAACTGTTGTTTTTATGATATTAATTTACATAGATATAATTTTCACATTTTTCTAAATATCTTAACAATCAAGTAAAACAGACAGAACTCCTGAGCCTCATATGAAAGCTCTCAGCTAGATGAATAAAATTCTGCTGACAGTATGTGTGTAACTTGAGTGGTTGCTGAGATATTGTAAGTTGTTTACAAAATATTACAAACATAATAGTTACTGTGTTTACTGTGATGCATAAAATTCAGTTTAAGACCTAGAAACTAAAGAATACTACCACTATAAAAATATTTGTGCTGAAGGATTTGCCATTTATATTTCTTTCATAGCCCCTATGTTTCCAGAGATATGAACATTTGTTTGAAATGTGAGGACATAATTTGATTCTGTCAAATGGCTTAGGCTCCGCCCATTGGAAGCTGCAGTGCAAACCTCCTGAGCTACACTGGAGTAAATGAGTTAATAAAAAGTGTGCTATTTCTAGAATGTGTTAAGACCTATCTCCCTACACAAATATTGCATTTCTGGGAATTACATTCAAAACGGGAATGCAAAACAATTGCCTTTGTCAATATCCCTACAGGCTTTGAGGAAGGGAATATCTATAAGTTGTAAACTCCCATGAGGCACCTGGGTTGATGTTCAAACGCTGCCAATGTAGTATGGCAAGGTGGTGGTGGTGGGGCACATTCCTTAGATGTCATCCTTTAGATGAGTCATTAAACAGAGGTTCAGCATAGAATAAAATGATCTATTAAGTTGGAGGCAGTTTCTCTGGATATTAGAGATCCCATAGGACATATCAAAAAGAGAAAAGAATTCCTTAGGATATTGGCCAAATTACACCTTGTCAAATGTCACCTTGGGTCTTCCCCGAAAACTGGCCACAATCCTAGTGGGACTAACCTGGTCAATAATTATAAATAAATACAAACCTCTCATTTTCAAAGCTGTCAGTGGTTTTGAAAAGCACTTCTGTTCATTCCTCTGCTGATATGAGCACTTAATGTTCTGAGGTAAGATCAGCTCCAAGTCAGGTCCCACAGTCTGTATCGTCAGCCTCTGCAATGACACTGCTCTGTTTAACTGTAGCCGAACTGAACTGTGTGACCTCACTGGGAAAACACCACACAGTGCCTGTACACCAGGCTGTTCATCACGGGAGTAAAAAGAACAAGGTCTCTAATGTGAGCTGCTAAAAGAACCAACTGTTGATTGTTTGTATTTACTCGGGTTTTCAGCCTGAGAGCCACTAGCCAGATTAGTAAATGAAAAAGGAGCCATTATCTTTTAAATAGCTGGAAATATGTCAAATATAAATTCTTATTTAAAACATTTTAACACAAACGTTATTTTTAATGTTTGCTGAGTTCTCTGAACACCTTGGTAAACTCTATCAGACCACAGTATTAAATAATGTTTACATTTCTTCTTTTCTTACATTTTTTTCAAACCATCAGTGATAATTCTGTTAAGAAGAAGAAAACATGACTGATAAATCACCCTGCTTCCTTCCCCTACCATTTTCTTTAAAAATGTATATGTGTGCTGGATGGATAGGGTGGATGGGTAAAGTGACAAATTTCTTTATACACTGGTTTGGATTTTTAGTTTCTTCCAGTTATTTGTAACCTTTTAATATTCCTATTCTTGACAATAGCATGCATCAGGTTGCTTAATTTCTGCCATGCCCCTAAAATAATGACCAGGAAAACAGATATCACAATTCTGTAATCACACACACAGCTTTGTATCATATGGTTATACGGTGGTTTGCCCACGACAAATGGAAGCACAAAAGAAAACATTCTGCCTGGATATGAGTTACAGTATCACTGCTATACAAACAGGGATTTACATTTCTTATGTATAAAAATGGATGTTAGTAACTGTGGCAGAACTAATGAATGACCGTGCAGGATAAAAATCCCTTTATAAATGTTTAAGACAAATTGATATACACTACAAAGATTAAATGGATATATGAATAGCTTACAGATTTCTTATTAGAAAATACCACATCCTTCTTCGATATAGAATAAAATTATAATCTTCCCTGTGAACATACAGGGTTACTGCAAAAACAGAGCACATAAGATATCTCATATACCATTCAAATATTTTTATTTTTAAGAATTATATGATAGTCAAACAATTATGCTACAAGCTTTCGGCTGATCAGCATGATTAATTCATATAATACAACAATCATTAAGATTTTTTTGTCATATATTTTTGACATCAGTGCACTTGATAGACATTTTTTTGACAAAAAGTCTGTAACACTTATGAAACGTTTCTGTCACTTCACTTTAAAAGCGTTAATTCTGAACTTTTATAACTATTTTAATTATCTAGCCATGTTAGATTTATTTTTAATAAACTAACTTTATTTTTCAGCAGCATGCATACATTGAGGTAACAAATTATTGCAATAAGTACTTGAGCTTTCAGATGAGAATTAGACTGCCAACAAGTTTCAGGAATAAGCATACCATTACAGCCATTTATTAAACCCCACAAACTTCTAGCTAATCCATCTCTATATTTGAATCCCATTGTGCAGATTTAACATCCTTACACATTTGCAATACTGCCTCTCACTTGTGGTAGTCTAGGTGCATTCCTCCTTCCTGCTCTATCCCTGACCCTGTTCTGTAATTACCACTTATTGTTTTGGTCTATACTTACAGTATCCTTTGCCTGTTAACTCTCATCCATATTTTCTTGATCTCTCCCACCATCTCAATCAGCTGTTCTATCCTGAGTTTATCCTTTCTTTTCCAGTTTTTGGTAACTGCCTGTTTTGTTGCAATCATTTATAACATAAGAAATGTTTACAAGGCTTCAGAAGTCTTAAATTGCTATCTTAGTCCAACAGTATAAATTCCTTCACAGCTAAACTTTAGATACCCAAATCAGTGTCAGAATTTGTTATAATCTCTTTAAAGAATCTTAATTCAATGCAGTGCGAAAAGACATGCTCTAAAGGCCCCTTTTCCATCTCACTATATCTCCAAATTATTCCATTCAATTAGAAACATATTTTGTAGTTTATTGGGGGTCTAAAAGTTTCTGTGGAAACAGTGACACACAAAAATCCTTAAATGTCCTTAATTTACTGGCATATCATGGTGTTTGATGTACTTCCTTCTACTGGCATATTGTTATCTGGATTTCTAGTTTTGTTCTCTAACTATTCCAAAGCCTATCTACTCCTTCTTTATGAAAATCCTTTGGGACTTTAAATACTCTACTCAGTACCTCCTAGTGGTGGAGGACTCTGTCCTTGACTCAGTTACAAAATCTACTAGTTTGGGTTTCTTCTGATCTTCCAGCAGTCAGCTGTATCACTGTCTTTCATCATTAACATCTGGTACATAAAATGATCACTTCTTTATAAATTAAATATTTATTTTCCTGCACCCCATTATAGTATTTCTTCTTGCCCCCAAATCCTTTCCCAATATCTAGGCATTTAATGTAAATCTCTTCAAGCTGAGGTTGCTTGCTCTTAGTTTAAGGGTGTGCACACTTACGCAACCAGCTTATTGTATGTTTTTTTTTATTTTTTCCCCTAACAGATTTGTTTGTTTTTCAATTGAATTGTACAGGTTATAGGTGACATTAAAAGTGGGAAAAGTTTTGAAATTATTTATTGTGGTCTCATTTTTTTATATCACAAAAAACTGGCATTTTAACAGGGGTATGTACACTTTTTATACCCACTGTATGTATGTATATATTATATATATATATATATATATATATATATATATATATATATATATATATATATATATATATATACTATGTTATTGGGTGACTTCAACTACCCAAACATTGACAGGAAAACTACTCAAGCCCAAACACCCTCGTCCAACGGTTCCTTGAATTTGTAAACTCTAACGCAATGGAACAACTGGTCACAGCTCCCACAAGAGGGAACAACATATTGGACCTGGTCATCACCAACATGGGGACTCTATGTTCCACACCAGAGGTAAACCCCTCATTGGTAAGATCAGACCATAAACAAATTTCCCTGGACATCCATATCCCGTCCGCACCCCCAGCCAAGGAAATCACTGTAAAGAATTTCTCAAAAGCCAACTTTGCACTTCTCAAGACTGAGGTGGAATCCTTCAAAGCCCCTGGGCCAGTGGATAATACAGCCCAATCCGCAGAATCCTTTACAAATGCATTCTATGAGCACCTGCAGGAATGCATGGATCATGCTATCCCAAATAAAACCAAGACTCACTCCTCCAAAAACAGGAGACCGGTCTGGTGGACCCCGGCCATAAATAAACTATACAACAGAAGGAGGAAGCTACTACATGACAGAGCAAAATCCCAAAAAGGGAAGGCATCTCTGATTCAGTATTAGCAAGAAACTTTGATCCCCCATAAAATCATCAAAGGCCAGTTTTGAAAGAAAAATTGCCCTAGACACTAAAGATAATCACAAGGCCTTCTTTAGTTATGTCAGGAACATGGGCGGAAACTCCCAGATATGCTCTGAATTGTTGCATAAACGTACAAAATATACCAAAACTACAGACATAGCCAACATCCTGGCAGACAGATTCGGCGCAAACTTCTCCCCCCCTTCCCCCCTAAAGGAGCAAATGCCTATCCCAACTGAATGTAACCTCCCTGACATCACAGATGCACAGGTGAAAGCTGCCCTCTCCAAAGCAAAAAACACAGCATCTATGGGACCGGACGGTGTCCCAGGCTCTGTCTTATATGAGCTCCAAGAAGAACTGAACCCTCACATTAAGTCACTGTTCAAACTTAGCCTTACTACAAGATATGCACCCAAAGAATGGCGTACAGCTACAGTGGTCCCACTCCACAAAGGTGGTGCCACAACGGACCCCGGAAACTATTGCCCCATAAGCCTGACTAGTCTGGTCTGTAAAGCTATGGAGCGTATTATCATGGAACTCATAAACAAAGACATTGGGAGCCTCCAAACACTGGACCCTACCCAATTCGGCTTTGTTAAGGGCAGATCTTCCCTCTTAAACCTAGTTGATGTCTTTGAAAGAGTTACCAAAGCCATAGATGAGGGCAAGGTAGTCCACATAGCCTACCTGGACCTCGCAAAAGCCTTCGACACAATACCCCACTCGGGCATCAAAAATAAGCTTACCAGCTTAAATATCAACCCCTATATCACAAGATGGGTTGCAAACTGGCTCAGAGATAGAACCCACATGGTCAGAATCGCAGGTGCCATGTCCGAATTCAAACCAGTTACAAGTGGCATCTCACAGGGCTCAGTTCTGGGACCTCTCTTGTTTGGTATATACTTCTCTGAGGTTCAGGATAACATGGGGGGATTATGGCTGACAAAGTTCGCAGATGACTGCAAACTGGGGGCTATGTCAGACTCCAAGCCGGTCACAAGTGGTGTCCCACAGGGCTCGGTCCTTGGCCCCCTATTGTTCGGCATCTACTTCTCAGAAGTACAGGCCAACATGGGAGGACTTTGGCTGACAAAGTTTGCAGACGACTGCAAACTGGGAGCCATAGTGGAAAGTGCATTGGACACGGATATCCTTCAGAAGGGACTCACGGAAACAGATAGCTGGTGCCAGAGCCATGGCCTGAAGTTAAACGCCAAAAAATGTATAGTCATACCCTTCGTGAAAAACAAGGTAACCCCAAGCTACCATATAGGCGGCAATCCACTAAGCACAGAAGAGGTTATCAGGGACCTGGGGACCCAGGTTGACAATGGCCTTTCTTTTGACACTCACGTTGCTAAAGTGGTTAGAAAGACCTTCTACATTGCCCACCTGATCATGAAGGGATTCACATCCAGATCTAGTTTGTTCCCCTGTACTCTTCACTTATCAGACCAATGATCGAGTACAATGCCCCATTCGGGATGTATCTCACCCGACATCTGCAGCAATTGGAGAGACCCCAAAAGTTCCTCACCAAAAGGATAAAGGGACTCCAAAACCTGTCATATGCTGCCAGATTGAAGAAACTCCAGCTCTATTCAGTCGCATACCGTCTGCTCAGAGGTGACATGTACCTGACATACAAGGCCATGTCCAACCCGGAATTAATGGACATGCTCCACCTCAAAAAATCCAAATCCACCAAAACCACTAGAGCAAGCGGCTTAAACCTTAGCATGGATATAAATAGGACGTGATGGAGGGATAGATTTATCACTCAGAGACTCCCTATGCTGTGGAATAAAATCCCGGTCCATGTGAGGCAGAGCACCTCGCTGGCTCTGTTCAAGAGAAATCTTGACCTGTGGATGGGAGATCGTAGGTTTACCCCGGGAATCATCTCTGTGTCACTGCTGGACAGAGGCACAACAAACTAATGGGCACAGTATTTTTTCATATAAGGGGTGGCATAAGCCACAAAACTTTGGGCTAGGCTTATAAATGCCTTAGGGCAGATAGCCTAGTATAAACCTATGAACCTATAATCGAATCTCCAACTGACACAAGCATCCTCCAAAAGGGTCTCACAGAGATGGATGCTTGGTGCCAGAGCCACGGCCTCAAGCTAAATGCTAAAATGTGCATAGTCATCCCCTTTGGGAAAAACAAGGTGGCCACAAATTACCACATAGATGGTAATCCATTAAGTACGGAAGAAGTAATTAGAGATTTGGGGACCAACGTAGTTAGTAATCTCTCCTTTGATAATCACGTTGCCAAAGTGGTTAGAAAGACCTTCTATATAGCCCACCTTATCACGAAAGGGTTCACATCTAGATCAAGAGAGGTCATTGTGCCCATCTACTTGTCACTCATCAGGCCCATAATTGAATACAATGTCCCTTTTGGGATGTACCTTACCCGACACCTGCAGCAACTGGAGAGACCCCAAAAGTACCTCACCAAGAGGATCATGGGCTACAAAAAGATGTCCTATGCAGCTAGACTAAAGAAACTCCAGCTCTACTCAGTTGCTTATCGCCTACTCAGAGGCGATCTATGCCTGACATACTAAGCCATGTCAAACCCAGAATTAATGGACATGCTCCACCTCAAAAAATCCAAGTCCCTTAGAGCTACAAGCTCCAGGGACCTAAACCTCGGCAAGAAAATAAATAGGACATGCTGAAGGGACAGATTCATTTCCCAGAGGCTCCCCTCACTCTGGAATAGTATCCCAATTCATGTTAGACATAGCCCCTCGCTGACCCTCTTCAAGCGAAATCTGGACACGTGGATGGGAAATCGCAAATTCACCCCCGGGATCTCTTCTGTGTCCCTGCTAGACAGAGGCACAGTAAACTAATCTTAAAAGGGTACCTTCTGTGACCTACTTTACAGAGGCACAGTAGGCTAATCTAATAGGGAGGCGGAAGCCAAATACACTCTGGCTAGGCTTATAAATGCCCTAGGGCAGATAGCCTAGCATCTACCTATGAACCTATATATATATATATATATATATATATATATATATATATATATATATATACATATACATGTATATATATATATATATATATATATATATATATATATATAATATATATATATATATATATATATATATATATATAAACTATCTACTTTTTGTCAATATTTGTTCACATTGACTAGAGAAAAATGTGGTACAGTTGATCGAAAATCAACTGTACCTTTTTTTCAGCAAATTGACAGAAAAGCATGGTTTGGGGAATATGTACTTTCCCATTGTAGTCCAATCTCAGAGTTGGTATATATATAAATAGCAGGGTGTGTGTGATGTGCAGGAACCAACCATGAACCCTGCAAAAAGTATTTTTTTTTTGTTTTGCTTTCTATGAGTTTGTTTTATAACATTAGATGCTTGATATTTCAAAGTTTAATTGTGTGATACTTTGATGGAATGTCACAAATCCAGAAATATATATATACATATATATATATATATATATATATATATATATATATATATATATATATATACATATACACACACACACACACACACACACACACACACACACACACACACACACACACACACACACACACACACACACACACACAAATGGATAGATAGCTATAGATATACGGATACATTTCTATAGACATATTTTATATATATGTATACACATATACACATGCATATATGTGTGTGTGTGTGTATGTCTATGGTTGTGGTGCATAATCATCAAATAATGCATTGGTCAGCAAAAGACAGTACAGCTCAATACAGGATCATAAGAAGTTACTGGGCTAATGGCCCTATGGCCCTTACAAGCCTAGCCAAGTTCTACCCTTATTTCCATGATCAGCACCTAATGTCTGCGTCCAAGAGGAACACAAGAGAAACCCCCAGGGTAAATTTATGGATACCCATCCAATCGTCCAGACTGCGTTTGAAGAGGGCCAGTGAGATGCTCTGTTTGACATGAAGTGGGAGTTTGTTTCAAAGGTTTGGTAACCTTTGGGAGAGAAATGTGTCCCTCCAGCAGGTTCTGTTAATGTCACATACCAGGTTAAGGTCTTTAGAGTGAGTAACCCATGTGTACAATTTGCCTTGCTGATATGCAGCATTTTAAATAAAGCAGGGTCAGAGATTGCCTTATATGCAAGGCAGAGATCACCTCTGAGTAATCTGTATGAAACAGAATAAAGTGACAGTGATTTCAGATAATTCACATAGGACAGATGCTGAAGACCTTGAATTTTCCTTGTGAGGAACCTTTCTGTTTTCTCCAATTGCTGCAGGTGCTTGGAAAGGTACACATCAAAGGGGGCATTGTACTCAATTATTGGACTGATGATGGAAGAGTACAGGGAGGTTATAACTTCTTTTTTTCTGGAGGCAATGCCCTTACTTATGAGATGAGGAATATATAAAACCTTTCTTACCAATGTGGAGACACGGTGATCAAAGGTAAGATTGCTGTCAACCTGTGTGCCCAGGTCTCTCACCAATGAGTGCATACCTAAAGTATTGATATTGATGTGGTAGTTAGCAGGAACATCACTTTTACTAAGGCAATGATAATACATTTTTTTGCATTGAGGTTAAAGCCATGACTTTGGAATGAATCATTTGTTTGTGTAAGACCCTCTTGTAGGATGCTGACATCATTTGGAGCTTTTATGACCACTCCCAATTTGCAGTCATCAGCAAACTTTGTCAGCCACAGACACTTAGTTTTTGCTTGCACTTCAGAGAAATAGATTCCAAACAGTAAAGGTCCCAGGACTAATCTTTGTGGAACACCACTGGTTACAGGTCTGCTGTTGGAGTTAGAACACATATAGTCATAATAGGGGAATCCATCAGTGAGCCAGTTAGTGACCCATCTAACGATATAAGGGTTGATTCCTAGCTGGATGAGTTTGTCAATGATGCCAGAGTGGTGGATAGTGTCAAAATTCTTGGCTAAGTCTACTAGGTAGGATGTATGCACAGATTTATCCTCATTGACGGCCTTGGTGACTGTCTCAAACAAGTCCACCAGGTTTAACAGGCATGATCTCCATTTGACAAATCAAAACTGAGTAGGGTCAAGTGTTTGGAGATTACCTATATCTTTGTGATAAGGTCCATGATGATTCACTCCATGGCCTTGCAGATAAGGCTAGTCAGGCTAATAGGTCTAAAGTTCCCGGGGTCACTGGAAGCACCGTCTTTGTGTAAGGGAATAACGGTGGCTATTTTCCATTCAGCTGGGATGAAGTCGGTGCTTAGACTATGACTGAAAAGCAAATGTTTCTTTCTTCAATTGGGTTCTGCACAAAGGGCACAATTTGCTTCCCCTGCAGGAATCATATTCATAGGTTTATAGGCATGTACTAGGCTAATGGCCCTGGAGCCTTTACAAGCCTAGCCCAAAAAAACTTGCGCAGGCACTATGTCACCCGATATTAATTCACAACGCCCCTATCCAGTAGGGCAACTGGAATGATCTCTTAAAGCCTGTTTTGATAATAGAGGATTTGATATAAACTATTATTTGAAAGTGAATGAAATCACTGCGTGAAGAATTATAACAATATACACACACACACACACACACTATATATATATATATATATATATATATATATATATATATATATACACACTATATATATACATATATATATATATATATATATATATATATATATGACACACACACACACACACACACACATATATATATATATATATGTGTGAGCGTGTGTGTGTGTGTGTGTGTGTGTGTATGTACATTTATGGGTCCCCTTCAGAAGACTGTAGTTTCAGAAGGTCGAATTTCATATGGCCGAGACAAGATAATCGACTTTCCAAAACGTCAAAGCTTTTGTATGCAGATCACAGTAGAGTGGGGATTTGGGAATTTACCTTTTTTCCCCGCTGTAGTGTGATCTTAGAGTTAGTATATATAATATGCAAGGGGTGTGTGGGGGTGCAGGGGGGGCTTGTTCCCCTGAAAAAATGTAGGAATTTTTTTTTGTTTTGTGTTGTTTAATGTTTTGGAAAGTTGTTCATATGGTCTTGACCATATGAAGTTTTACTTTCTGAAACTTTGATCTTCTGACACAGATATATATATATATATATATATATATATATATATATATATATATATAGATTAACTTCACAAGCTTGAAGTTTCAAAACTTCAAACTGCAAATGGTCGAGATCACAAGACTGAAGTTTTGAAGCTTCGAACATTCTGAATGGAGATCACAATACAGAGAGGAATGGGAAATTTATCATTTTCCTCACTGTAGTGCAATCTTGGAGTTGGTATATTTATTAAGCAGGTGGTGTGGGAGTGCAGGGGGCTTGCCCCCCTGCAAAAATGTAAAAAAATGTTTTTGTTTTTATTTTTATGTTTATGTTTTTTTATTATAATTTTGAAGTTTCAAAACATTGATCCTATGGTCTCTACCATTTTTTGCAGGTCGAAGTTCTGAAACTTCGAGCTTGCAAAGTAGATCTGTGTGCGTATATATATATATATATATATATATATATATATATATATATATATAGGTTCATAGGTTCATACTAGGCTATCTGCCCTAGGGCATTTAGCCAGAGTATGTTTGGCTTTCGCCACCTATTTTAAATTAATTTTGCTATGCCCTTTTTCGAGGTTAGTATACTGTGCCTCTGTCTAACAGTGACACAGAAGTGATACCCGGGGTAAACCTACGATCTCCCATCCACTCATCAAGATTCCTCTTAAAGAGAGTCAATGAGGGACTCTGCCTAACCTGGACTGGGATTTTATTCCAGAGTGAAGGGAGCCTCTGGGTTATGAATCTGTCCCTCCAGCATGTCCTATTTATTTCAGTGCTGAGGTTCAAGTCACTCGAGCGTGTAGCTCGATGGGATTTGGATTTCTTGAGGTGCAGCATGTCCCTTAATTCCGGGTTGGACATGGCTTTATACGTCAGGCACAGGTCGCCTCTGAGCAGGCGGTATGCCACTGAGTAGAGCTGGAGTTTCTTTAACTGGGCAGCATATGGCATCTGTTTGAGCCCTTTGATCCTCTTGGTGAGGTACTTTTGGGGTCTTTCCAGTTGCTGCAGGTGTTTGGTAAGGTACATCCAAAAAGAGGCATTGTACTCGATTATGGGCCTGATGAGGGATGAGTAAAGAGGGACGATGACCTCCCCTAATCTAGATGCGAATCCCTTCATGATTAGGTGCGCTATATAAAATGTTTTTCTAACCACTTTGGCCACGTGGTTGTCAAATGAGAGATTGCTATCAACATGGGTCCCCAGGTCCCTAATTACTTCTTCTGTACTTAATGGATTACCACCTATGTGGTAATTTGTGGGCACTTTGTTTTTGCCAAAGGGGATGACTATACACTTTTTGGCGTTTAGCTTGAGGCCATGGCTCTGACACCAGTTGTCTGTTTCTATGAGGCCTTTTTGGAGGACGCTTGTGTCGGCTGGAGAGTCTATTATGGCACCCAGTTTGCAGTCATCTGCAAACTTGGTCAGCCACAGTCCTTCTGTGTTGGCCTGTACCTCCGTGAAATATATACTGAACAAGAGAGTTCCCAGGACTGAGCCTTGTGGGATGCCACTTGTAACTGGTTTGGAGTCTGACTTGGCTCCAGAAATTCTAACCATGTGGGTTCTGTCCTTGAGCCAGTTTGCAACCCATCTAGTGACACAGGGGTTTATATTTAAGCTGGTGAGCTTATCTATAATGCCCAAGTGGGGTATTGTATCGAAGGCTTTTGTGAGGTCCAGGTAGGCTGTGTGGACCACCTTCCCTTCGTCAATGGCCTTGGTGACTGTTTCAAAGACGTCGACCAGGTTTAAGAGGCAGGGTCTGCCCTTAACAAAGCTGAACTGGGTAGGATCCAGTGTCTGTAGGTCCCAAATATCTTTATTTATGAGGTCCATGATGATCCTTTCCATAGCTTTGCAGACCAAGCTAGTCAAGCTTATGGGGCGATAGTTTCCAGGGTCCGTTGAGGCACCACCTTTGTGGAGAGGGACCACTGTTGCTGTACGCCACTCTTTGGGTACATATCCTGTAGTAAGGCTGAGATTGAACAGTAGTTTTATGTTTGGGTTTAGCTCTTCTTGGAGTTCATGTAGAACGCAGCCCGGGACACCGTCTGGTCCCATTGATGCTGTGTTTTTTGCTTTGGAGAGGGCTCTTACCTGAGCATCTGAGATGTCAGGGGCAGCACTCTGATGGGATAGATATTTGCCCTTTGGTGGGGAGGGGGTTTGTGCTGAACCTGTCAGCTAGGATGTTGGCAATGTCTGTGGGTTCGGTGTATTTTTTGTCATTTTGGACTAATTCTGAGCATATCTGGGAATTCCTACCCAGGTTCCTAACATAACTAAAGAAAGCCTTGTGATTATGCTTAGTGTCCTGTGCAATTTTTCTCTCGAAGCTGGCCTTAGACGATTTTATGAGTGCCCTTAGTTTTTTGCTAATACTGATCAGAGATGCCTTCCCTTTTTGGGATTTTGCTCTATCATGTAGTAGCTTCCTCCTTCTATTGTATAGTTTGTTTATGGCTGGGGTCCACCAGACAGGACGCCTGCCTTTGGAGGATTGGGTCTTGGTTTTATTTGGGATTGCATGATCCATGCATTCCTGAAGGTGTTCATAGAATGCATTTATAAAGGATTCTGCGATCTGTGCCATATTTTCCACAGGCCCGGGGGCTTTGAAGGATTCCACCTCGGTTTTGAGGAGTGTGAAATTTGCTTTAGAGAAGTTTTTCACTGTGGTTTTCTGGGCAGGGGATGGGGTCAGGATGTGAATATCCAGTGAGATCAGTTTATGGTCTGATCTTACCAGTGAGGGATACACTTCTGGTCTGGAGCATAGAGTCCCCATGTTGGTGATGATCAGGTCCAGTATGTTTTCCCCTCTTGTGGGAGGGGTAACAAGTTGTTCCATAGCATTTGAGTTTATGAATTCTAGGAACCTTTGGGCTAGGGTGTTGGAGCTAGAGTAATGCTCCCAGTCTATGTTTGGGTAGTTGAAGTCGCCCAATATAATGGTGTTTGGAGAGACCTTCATATTTTCCAGTGTTCTCAGGAAGGCCGAGTGGGGTTCCTGGGTTTGGGAGGGTGGTCTGTAGCAGGCTATAAACTGGAAGGCAGTTTTACCCACTGTTAGTTGCACATGGATAGTCTCTGATGCTTCGTGCTTTGCCACCAACCTGGAGGTGTGGGTATCTTTGATGAATATCGATACTCCCCCTCCTTTTGTGGTTCGGTCCA
>NC_056735.1:1175277267-1175347267 GCF_019279795.1 Protopterus annectens | reverse complement strand
TTGGTATCAGTCATTTCTCTGTGTAAGCCGTTTTTGTATTATGCCAACATCATTGACAGACTCAATGATTGCAACTAGTTTGTAGTCATTGGCAAACTTGATAAGCCACAGGCCATCTATTTTCACCTGGACTTCTCAGAAATAGATTCCAAACAGTAGGGGGGCCCAGCACAGATCCTTGTGGTACAACACTGGCAACTGGTCTGCTGGTAGAGGTGGAATCCCCAACACTGACTGTATGCATTCTGTCGATGAGCCAGTTGGCTACCCATCTAGTGACATATAGGGTAATTCCCAGCTCTGTGAGTTTCTCAATGATGCCTGAGTGGGGGATTGTGTCAAAAGCCTTGGCTAAGTAGTTGTAAGTACTGTTTTGCCTTCATCCAGGGCTTTGGTGGCATTCTTAAAGAAGTCTAACAGGTTTAATAATCATGATCTAACTTTAACAAAGCCAAATTGGGTCAGGTCAAGATTGTGAAGGTCACCTACGTCTTTGTTGATAAGGTCCATGATGATTCTCTCCATGGCCTTACAGATAAGGCTGGTTAGCCTCATGGATCTAAAGTTCCCAGGGTCGGTTGATGAGCCCCTTTCCTGCAAAGGAATTACTGCTGCTGTTTTCCACTCTGCTGGGATAAAGCCAGTACTTAGACTGTGGCTTGAAGAGTGTGCCGAGTGGTTTTGCTAGGTCTTGTTTTAGACCATTTAGTAGGCAGTCTAGGATGTTATCCAATCCCATAGAGGCTGTGTTTTTGGTAATGGAGAGTGCAGTTATGACCTGCTCTTTGGAGATACTAGGTAGAGGATTGGTGACAGGTATGCTATGGGGTTTGTTTGGTGGGGACAGGGGGTGATGTTTATCCCAAATCTGTCTACCAGCAGGTTGGCAATGTCGTTAGGTTCAGTATGAGTGGTACCATCCACTGCTAGTTCAGCACAAAGCTGGGCCTTCCCTTTTATATTTCTGATGTAGCTAAAGAATGCCTCCTAATTATCTTGAGCTAGGGATGCTAGTTCAGCTTCAGATTTGGCTGTAGAGGAAGTTACAAGATAACTAATTTATTTGTTCAAGCTGTAGAGGCTGTCCTTCCTCTGCTGAGTCAGCTACCTCTTGTTCTTAGACATTAGATTCTTCCTCTTGTTGTATAACCTATTTATGCTTGATGTCCACCAGAGTGTCTTGATTTTTTGTGAGGACCTTGTTTTGATCCATTCAGGTACAGCCGAGATTATACATTTGTATAGATGTTCATAGAGGGCATTTGTGTATACCTCTGTATAGGAGTCATTGTTGGCAGTGGTTGCAGGAGGTTTGAAACTATGTATGCCATTGCTTAGGAGGCTATAGTTTGCTTTGGAGAAATTTTTCAATCTTTTTGCTCTGGGGTGGGGGTCATGTATAATCGTTAGTCTGAACGAGACTGATTTATTATCAGACCTTACCAGGGAGGGCAAAACATAGGGAGTAGTGAAAAGGCCCCCTATGTTGGTGAGTACTAAGTCTAGGATGTTAAAACCCCTTGTGGACATGCAAACTATGTTCCAGAGCATTTGTATTAACAAAGTCCAGGAACCTTAGGGCAAATGTGTTTGGGCTCATATATGACTCCTAGCTGATGGAAGGATAGCTGAAATCATCCATGACCAAGGTGTTTGACTGTATAGTGAGTGACTCAAGTAGGTCCAGGTAGGCAGAGTGGTTCTTGGTTCATGGTGGGGACCTATAGCTAACAATGATATGGAAGGGGGTTTTACCAATAAATTGGTTTTCATAAGTGAACTTCGCTGCTTTGGTGAATAGTGGTGCAGTGGTTGTGGAACTTCATATTTTCTAACTTTTTGACCCTGGTTTGGGTTGCTGTGTGGGTTGTTGGGGTTTTACCTTCAGTTAGTTGAACTTGGAGTAGCTCTAGGGAGTCGTACTGTTTGACCAGTCCTGAGGTGTATTTGTCTTTAATGAAGATAGATACACCTCTGCCTTTGTTTCTTTCATGCTTGTTTTGAGATCTGACTGTGTGGAAGGCATTCCAACCTTGCATGGCCAGGGTGCTGTCTGCGGCCTTGAACCATGTCTCTGTGACTGCACAGACATTGGCATCTTCCAAGGTAAAGAGTGCTTTCAGTGAGTGCAGTTTCCGATTTAGGTTCCTAGCATTAAGCAGCATAACCTTGAGTTTGTCTCTAGTGGATTTTTTTTTTATGTTGGGAATTTTGTTGTTATGACATTGCTTAAAAAAAAGGCACTATGAGGAAGGTAAGTACCTTTGCCAGTAACCGAAAGCCAAGAGGCGACAGGTGAAGACCATCTCTGGCAAAGCAGAGTGGTCTGTCGACCATATCTTCCCAGGCTGACAGATACTGGATCCCCCTGGACTGACACCAGAAGATAAGCCAATTGGTGAACTCAATCATTTTTTTTGTTTATATTGAGGCATCATCTAGGGCTAGGGATATACCTGCCTGGGACATATAATCTGAGAGCTCAGTCATGTCACTCTTCATACAGTCCAGTGAGGTACATCACAAGTCATTCACTCCAACATGGACTATGACAGAGTCACAACGGTACTTGTTGTTGAGAGACTTGAGTGTGTGAGTGATCCAACGGATCCTGGCTCCTGACAGGAGCTGTGACCTTCCCCTTGGAGGGGGGCATCTGTGCGTCTCGATATGGAGTTGCTTATGACCAAGACATTTGGCTTTGAGGTGTTTTGCCTTAGGGGCTTATTGGCTGAGAGACTGTTGTGTGTGTTATTATGTGTAGTGGAGTCTGTTGGGTCTACAGTGTGTGCAGGTGTGCAGTAGGTTTGTGCTTGGGATGTCTCTGATCATTAGGTAGGCTTCTAGCAAGTATCTCTGCGGATGTGGGTTTATATGTTGTGACCTTGTTATGTGCAAGAGGTGAAGTATGTGTGCTGACAACCTGTTTGATATTTCATTTGTTGTTATGTGACAGAATTGATTCTAAATTCAATGTTTAGATACATCTCTCGCATGTTGTATTTGTTTGTTTGAGGAGTAACTGGTTGTCAGTATACATGAGGCAATTGCTACATTGCCTCAGGATGCCCATATTAATCAGGCTGGCTGAAGAAATGGTGGGAAACTGTCCGTCCATTATGGCAGGTATATACTGTAGTAACTAGTGGGAGTGGGCTAAATGGACTAGGTTTTGCTGTAAGACTAACAAAAAGTGGCTATTCTATGGATGGCTAGTGGTGGAAAATGGTGTCAATGCTTCACAATGCACAGCTGAGTTTCTTACAGGGCAGCAGTGCAATCCCTGAGCAGCTCCGGTTAACTGAGTGCAAACCCGAGCAAACATGATGCTTAAATACAAGCAAAGTTAAATGATTTTATACAAAGTAACCAAAAGGAAAGTCTAAGACTGAGTCTTGTTCCAGCAATCCCCAACTCAGATGGGTCCCTGGCTGAACACTTCTGCCACAAGGGTGCAGGGGACCTTCTTAATGTAAGATGGCTGGTTTTAGTGCTCAAATGATACCAAACAGTCTAGATTCAGCAAGCCTGAATCTAGCCTATGCTATAAAATACATAAGTGCTAGAAATTCAAAGTGCAGAAAATCGCGGTCACAACAACAAAAAAAAAGTTAAAATAAAGCAGCAATTCAGTGGAATACTCCCACAAGAGTGCAGACCACAAACCTTCCTAGTGTGAAATAACTTGGATCCCAAGGGCTTAAACCAGTACTAAGGCACTTTCAGAATAACAGACACTATAAGCCTTCAACCAGCAATTCCCAGCTTAGAAGGGTATTGGCTATGCTCTCCTGCCACAAGAGTCTAGACCACAAATCTTCCTAATGTAAAATAACTGATTTGGAACCCATGTGCTGAAACCAGATCTAAGACACTTTTAGGATATCAGACACAATAAGCCTTCAACCAGCAATTCCCAACTTAGAAGGATGTAAGCTACCTTTCCTGGCACAAGAGTGTAGACTGCAAACCTTCTTAATGGAAAACTACCGATCTGAAGCCCGAGTGCTTAAACTAAAACTAAGAGACTTAGAATAACAGTTACAATTTAATCAGGCTACTAACAAGCAGTAATAAATGCAGCAGAATAAATAAATAAATGCAATTGAACACTTTTAAGAACAAGCAGCAAAAGCCAAATAAAGAAATAAAGTAATAAAGTAGGAAGAAACACAAATACAGTAAACGCAGCTGAATAAAGTGCATTTGTAAAGTGGGAAGGGAGGAAACAGAAGATAATTCAAAGTTAAGAAACTAATGGGGTGGGCCATCCCAACTGATCTCTCCATACTCAGTGGAATGAGTTGATGAGATGGGACTGGCAGGAGTGTCCAAAATCAGTTTTAGAGTGGGGGCAGGCAACTCAAAGCCACCAACTTTAAGAATACAATAACAGTTGTGCAGGTGGATGGGGAAAATAAAATGCAGATAAAGATCAGCAATATTCAGGCAGAGTACAGCAAGCAAGCCAAACTAGCACTCCAGCTAAATTGAGATGCCTCCAAATATTTCTAGCTAAATGAGGAATGTTATTTCTCAGTCCCTCCTGCTAATTAGCTAATGTTTTTCACTGTTTGCAAAGGAATTATTTGCTAACTTTTCTAATGAACCTAGCTAAGACCTCTTAAAAGTCCAACAGAACAGAAAACGTAAAACAAAACACATGTAAAACAAGGAAAAAAACCCATAGAAAGTAGAAGTAACCAAACCGTAAATGAAAAACATTGTTTCAAAATAAAATGCAGACAGAGATTAAGAATATTCAGGCAGAGTACAGCAAGCAAGCCAAACAAGCAATCTAGCTAAATAGAGATGCGTGGGTTTGCGCGATTTTGCGCACAGCGCAGCATCGGGCAGCGCCACTTAAACAGGTTTTGACCATTACCGGCTCCATAAAGTTTGCTCTTCACTTTTTCCCTTAGAACTGATCTAAATATCAAAGGAAGCACTCTATTCTCATTTTTAAGCATTGCACTTGCTTTTATAAGTAATCTCACAAGCAAAACACAAATAAACTTAAGCATTACACCCTCTTATACTCTTTCTTAAGTACTTAACACCCTATAGATCATTTCCGATCTATCAAAAAAAAAAGAAATTCATTATACTAGTCTGACATGTCCAAAGGTCAGTTTCGGGTATACTCTCCAGTCCAGCTGGTAAATCTGGGAATCTTGAGACAATGTTACAACTGCCTTATGTACACAGACAACCATCTCCTCCTCCCAACAAACTCAAATATATGCGAGAGATGCAACTATATAGCCAAACTGGAGGCAGAGCTCTCTCAACTCAGGATTGGCACAGTCAGTCAGTATGAGAAGGTAACCACACACACACCACAAATCCAGTCTCACATAGACCTATCGCAACAGCAAACCAAACACATAAACACACAAAAACATACTCAGAGGTTCTAAATAAAAATCTGCCCAAGCAGCAGAGACCTCCAAAGCAGACATCCAAGCAACCGCTACCCAACAACAATACCCACGTATCACATAGTTCACAAAGTCAGTGTGCCACACAGTCACAGCCCTTAAGGCTAAACAACACACGTAATACACTAGTAATAGGTGACTCTATTGTCAGACACACTGACATCTCACTCACCAGGCTGAGCAAGGAGAAGGTCACTGTGAGCTGCCTGTCGGATGCCAGGATCCGCCACATAACACAGGCACTCGGGTCACTCCAAAGCAAGTACAAATACAACTTCGTCATTGTCCATGCTGGTGTGAATGACCAGAGACATACCTCCCTGGACTACATGAAAAGAGACATAGAGGAGCTCTCTGATCATGTAGCTCAGGCCGGTATGACCCTGACCTTGAGTAGCATCTTACCCTGACCAAGAATGATGCCACAGTATAAAGACAAAATGATTAATTTTAACAATTGGCTAAAGTATTGATGTCACTCAAATGAGATCCAGTGTCTGTCAGCCTGGGATGACGTGCTCGACAAGCCACATTGCTTCGCTAGGGACAGCTTGCACCTGTCACCCCTAGGCTTTTGAATACTGGCTAAGGCTCTTGCCACCTCATTGTGCCTTTTTTAGGCAAGGCTCAAAAGACAAACCCACCTCCATAGAAAACACAAGGAAAAGGAAAGTAAGAGTAATGCTGCTCAACGCCAGAAGTCTAAACCTCAGGATGCACGCACTCGAGGCTCTCCTCAGTATGGAGAATATCGATATCTGTGCAGTAAGAGAAACCTGGTTCAAGGCTCCCAAGAGCACCCCAGCACTACCAGGTTATACCTCATACCATGCTTTTCCACCCCAAAACGTGGACCGAACCATAAAAGGAGGGGGAGTATCCATATTCATCAAAGATACCCACACCTCCAGGTTAGTGGCACTGCATGAAGCATCAGAGACCATCCATGTGCAACTAACAGTGAGCAAAACTGCCTTTCAGTTTGTAGCCTGCTACAGACCACCCTCCCAAACTCCGGAACCCCACTCGGCTTTCCTGAGAACACTGGAGAATATGAAGGTCTCTCCAAACACCATTATATTGGGTGACTTCAACTACCCAAACCTAGACTGGGAACACTACTCAAGCCCCAACACCCTCGCCCAACGGTTCCTAGAATTTATAAACTCAAATGCTATGGAACAACTGGTCACCATCCCCACAAGAGGGGAAAACATACTGGACCTGATCATCACCAACATGGGGACTCTATGTTCCATACCAGAGGTATACCCCTCATTGGTAAGATATGACCATAAATTAATCTCACTGGACATCCATATCCCGTCCCCACCCCCAGCCAAGGAAACCACGATGAAAAACTTCTCAAAAGCAAACTTCACACTTCTCAAAACCGAGGTGGAATCCTTCAAAGCCCCTGGGCCACTGGAAAATACGGCCCAAACCGCAGAATCCTTTACAAACGCATTCTATGGACACCTACAGGAATGCATGAATCGTGCTATCCCAAATAAAACAAAGACTCATTCCTCCAAATGCAGGAGACCTGTCTGGTGGACCCCAGCCATAAATAAGCTATACAACAGAAGGAGGAAGCTACTACATGATAGAGCAAAATCCCAAAAAGGGAAAGCATCTCTGAGCAGTACTAGCAAGAAACTACGATCCCTCATAAAATCATCTAAGGCCAGCTTTGAAAGAAAAATTGCACAAGATGCTAAAGATAATCACAAGGCCTTCTTTAGTTATGTCTGGAACCTGGGTGGCAACTCCCAGATATGCTCTGAGTTAGTGCAAAATGACAAAAATACACTAAACCCACAGACATTGCCAACATCCTGGCAGACAGATTCAGTGCAAACCTCCCCCCCCCTTCCCCCCCAAAAGAGCAAATGTCTATCCCAACAGAGTGTAGCCTCCCTGACATCACAGATGCACAGGTGAGAGCTGCCCTCTCCAAAGCAAAAAACACAGCATCAGTGGGACCAGAAGGTGTCCCGGGCTGTATCTTACATGAGCTCCAAGAAGAACCGAACCCTCACATAAAGTCACTGTTCAATCTCAGCCTTACTACAGGATATGCACCCAAGGAATGGCGTACAGCAACAGTGGTCCCACTCCACAAAGGTGGTGCCACAACAGACCCTGGAAACTATCGCCCTATAAGCCTGACTAGCCTGGTCTGCAAAGCTATGGAGCGTATCATCATGGAACTCATGAACAAAGACACTGGGAATCTCCAAACACTGGATCCTACCCAATTCGGCTTTGTTAAGGGCAGATCTTGCCTCTTAAACCTGGTTGACTTCTTTGAAACAGTCACCAAGGCCATAGATGAAGGGAAGGTAGTCCACACAGCCTACCTGGACCTCGCAAAGGCCTTCGACACAATACCCCACTCAGGCATCATAAATAAGCTCACCAGCTTAAATATCAACCCCTATGTCACAAGATGGGTAGCAAAGTGGCTCAGGGATAGAACCCACATGGCTAGAATTGCAGGTGCCATGTCAGATTCTAAACCAGTTACAAGTGGCGTCCCACAAGATTCAGTCCTGGGACCTCTCTTGTTCGGTATATATTTCTCTGAGGTACAGGCTAACACGGGAGGACTATGGCTGACCAAGTTCGCAGACGACTGCAAACTGGGTGCCATAATCGACTCGCCGACTGACACAAGCATCCTCCAAAAGGGTCTCATAGAGACGGATAACTGATGCCAGAGCCATGGCCTAAAGCTAAATGCCAAAAAGTGCATAGTCATTCCCTTTGGGAAAAACAAAGTGCCCACAAATTACCACATAGGTGGTAATCCATTAAGTACGGAAGAAGCAATTAGGGATTTGGGGACCCAAGTAGATAGCAATCTCTCCTTTGACAACCACATTGCCAAAGTGGTTAGAACAACCTTCTATATAGCCCACCTTATCACAAAAGGGTTCACATCTAGATCAAGAGAGTCTACCCACCATCTCCCCCAAGAAACTATCATCTTAGGTGATTTCAATATTGACTGGCAATCCTGTTCTGGCAACAATCCAACCCATCATGTACACCTTCATGGCTTCACCCAACTAGTCTAGTCACCAACAAGGATAAATAAAAACTCCAGCAAGCACACTACCCTGGATTGGATACTAGTCAGTAAGAACCTCCAGTCATATATAACAGGCTGCTTATCAGATAGTCTCCGTGATCACTCCCCAACATTCCTACTCAAAAAATAGCTGTACCAAGCTAAACCTGTCATCTATCATCAAATACGTAAAAAAATAAACTTTAACCCACTCACATTCATCTCATCCCTCAAAGAATGTAACTGGCATGCTCTAAAGTACCTCAGTCTAGATGACGCAGTTGAATTTTTTAATACTACCTTCCTGAACATCCTTAATTACCATGCCCCCATAAGATTTTCCAGAACCAAAGCACAACCCTCCCCATGGCTACAGAAAACCACTAAGTCAGAAATGAAAAACAGGGATAAAGCCTGGGAGCACTGGCGCAAAACCAAAACCCCCACAGCTAGACAAACATTCCTAGAACTACGCAATAGAGTCAAAAAGCTAATAAAACGGGACAAATTCCAGTACTACCAGTCTGCCCTAGACTCCTCACAACACAGCCCCAAACAATTCTGGTCCTCCATAAACTCCATCCTCCACCCAGGTAAAGTCAGTACCCTTCCTCCTAACATCCCTTGCTCCTCAGAAAATATTGCTACCTCATTCAACACACACTTCACCCAAACCATACTATCACTAGCTAAACAACACAACCCCCCTCCAACCCACACCATCAACTAGTAATCTCCCCACTGCCTTCTCTTTTTCTCCTGTACCTACCTCCAACATAAAAAAACTCTTAACTAAACTTAAACCCACCAAATTAGCAGCAGACAACCTCCCAAGTGAATACCTACAAATCGCAGCTGATGCTCTGGCCTACCCAATATCCATCTTGATTAACCGATCTCTGTCAGAAAGTTACGTTCCCACATTGTGGAAAGTCTCACATATAATTCCCCTCCACAAAGGCGGACCCTCTGCAGAACTAACCAATTACCGCCACATAGCTATTCTCTCTCCACTCTCCAAAATACTAGAGAGATGCATACACTCTCAGGTCTCACACTACCTCCTTACTAACAACCTCCTTTCCAGTACTCAGCATGGTTTCCGATCAAACCATTAGCACCACCACTGCCTTACTCTCCTTTACAAACACTATCCTCCAGCATAAAAACAATGGCTATCTCTCCTCTGCTACTTTCCTAGACCTATCTAAAGCATTTGACATGGTCCCACACAAACAACTTATCTCTGTCCTCAATAACCTATCCTTCTCACAATCAGTCACCAACTGGTTTCAGAGTTACCTGTCTGACCGCCAACAATCCGTTGTATGGCAGAATGACATATCTCCCCAACTACCTGTCTTCATAGGGGTTCCCCAAGGATCCATCCTTGGACCCCTACTTTTCTCTGTTTACACCAATAATCTAGCCTCTGCCACCAAACATGGCACACTCATCCAATACACAGATAACTCAACCATCATCTGCTCAGCCCAGTCCCTACCCAAACTGCAAAAAGTCACACAGGAAGCCTTTTCCTCTGTTGAAACATGGTTATCCGATGCCCAATTAATACTCAACCCAAACAAAACTAAACTACTCATCTTCCAACCCACCAAACATACTCAAAACAACTCTCACTTTAACATCACAGCAAAAGACAACACCACTATATACCCAACTGAACACACCAAATTGCTAGGAGTGGAAATAGACAATAAACTAAAATTTGACATTCACATATCCATGACCATAAAAAAGTCTACAAAAAACTAGGAGCATTATACAGAAATAAACAATTTCTCACCAAAGCAGCAAAGATTTCAATAGCAAATTCCCACCTTATCTCCACCCTACTTTATGCCTCTCCAGTATATACCAACCTAAGGCAATGTGATCTAAATAAGCTAGAGACCTGCTACAACAAAATCGCCAAATTCGCCACAGGGGCATCCTACCGTAGTCACCACTGTCTCTCACTTGCTGAAATGGGCTGGCTTGAACTCCCTCACCTCCTTCAGTGGTATCAACTCTCACTTGCCCACAAACTAGTAAACCATCCACTAAATGTCCCATCCCTCCAGAATCTACTCCAACCCTATCGCACCACCAGACCACTAAGATCCAGCAACAAAAATCACTTGCAGATCACTAAAGCCAATAATTCTGCTGGTGAAGCACTATTCTCTTGTGCCATAGCCAAATTATGGAACTCACTCCCACCCACAATTACCTCCGTACCATCATGCACCAACTTCAAAACTTTATTAAAAGTGCACCTAAAAACATGCTGGCTATGCCCTTGCAACTCCCACTCTAATATCATCCACCCCATCCAACTACTACCTTTCTTTCACCTCCACTAACTACCTTGATGATAGCAAGCTCAGATGCTCATAAGCCTAGTACTTATTATACAGCAGGAACGTCTCATTGTTACATTTGTTAATGCCTGTTATGTACAGGCAAACACAGGAGGACTATGGCTTACTCAGCTCAGATGCTCATAAGCCTAGTACTTATTATATTATACAGCAGGAACGTCTCATTGTTACATTTGTTAATGCCTGTTATGTACTTCACAGATAAAGATTCTAGTTGTCTACTGATGTACTATGTTCTTCATCTGTAAATATGTTGTAAGTAATTTCTATGTTAAATTGTTAATCGCTATGTAATCCAATGTAACTACTGTCTGTTTATTTTACTGTGGAGCTTTTCTCCCCAGGCCTCCGCTGAAAATGGACCCACGTCCAGTCAGACACTCCCGGTCAACAAATTTAAATAAATAATAAAATAAAATTAATAAAGAGAGGTCATTGTGCCCCTCTACTCATCACTTATCAGGCCCATAATTGAATACAATGCCCCATTTGGGAAGTACCTTACCCGACACCTGCAGCAACTGGAAAGACCCCAAAAGTACCTCACCAAGAGGATCAAGGGTCTTAAACAGATGCCCTACGCAGTTAGGCTAAAGAAACTCCAGCTCCACTCAGCTGCTTACTGCCTACTCAGAGGCGATCTGTGCCTAACGTATAAAGCCATGTCCAACCCAGAATTGATGGACATGCTCCACCTCAGGAAATCCAAATCCCTTAGAGCTACACGCTCCAGGGACTTAAAACTCAGCACAGAAATTAATAGGACATGTTGGAGGGACAGATTCATATCCCAAAGGCTCCCCTCACTCTGGAACAAAATCCCAATCCATGTTAGGCAGAGCCCCTCAATGACCCTCTTCAAGAGAAATCTTAAAGAGTGGATGTGAGATCATAGATTTACCCCTGGGATCTCTTCTGTGTCCCTACTAGACAGAGGCACAGTAAACTAACCTGAAAAGGGCCATCTTCTGTGACCTATACAGAGGCACAGTCAACTAATCTAAAAGGGTGGCGAAAGCCAAACACACTCTGGCTAGGCTTATAAATGCCCTAGGGCAGATAGCCTAGTATCAACCTATGAACCTATGAACCTAAATATTTCTAGCTAAATGAGGAATGCTATTTCTAAGTGCCTTCTGCTAATTAGCTAATGTTATTCACTGCTTGCAAAGGAATTATTTGCTAACTTTTCTAAATGTACCTAGCTAAGACCTGTTAAACGTCCAACAGAACAGAAAATGTAAAACAAAACACATAAAACAAGAAAAGAACAAGAAAAAAAAACTGACCCTAGCCAAGACCTCTTAAAACTCTAGCAGAACAGAAAACTTAAAACAAAACAAATGTAATACAAGAAAAAGATAAAAAATAGAAGTAACCAAACCTTATATGAAAAACTTCAATTCAAAATAAAATGCAGAGATCTGCAATATTCAGGCAGATTACAGAAAGCAAGCCAAACAAGCACTTCAGCTAAATAAAGATGCCTCCAAATATTTCTATCTAAATGAGGAATGCTATTTCTTAGGCCCTCCCACTAATTAGCTGATGTTATGTACTGTTTTCCCCAAGGAATTCTTTCTAACTTTTCTAACTGATCCTAGCCGAGACTTCTTAAAACTCCAACAGAAAAGAAAACTTAAAATAAATGTAATACAAGAAAAAAGATAAAAAATAGAAGTAACTAAACCTTAAATGAAAAACTCAATTTCAAAATAAAATACAGACAGAGATCAGCAATATTCAAGCAGAATACAGCATGAAAGTCAAACAAGCATTCCAGCTAAACAGAGGTGCCTCCAAAAATTTCTAGCTAAATGAGGAATGCGCCTCCCACTAATTAGCTGATGTTACTCACTGTCTGCAAAGGAATTCTTTACAACCTTTCTAACTGACCGCAGCCAAAACCTCTTAAAATTGCAACAGAACTTAAAGCTTAAAACAAAACAAATGTAATACAAGAAAAAGATAAAAAATAGAAGTATCCAAACCTTAAGTGAAAAACTTAAATTCAAAATAAAATGCAGAGATCAGCAATATTCAGTCAGACTATAGCAAGCAGCCAAACAAGCACTCCAGCTAATCTAGTGAACAAACTGAAATTTCAGTTTTGTTTTCTGTTTACCCCTTTCTTTACTGAAAGAATGCTCAAGTTTATGTCTCCATTTCAATAAAAAATACTTTTTCAGAAGTGTACAGCTGACTAAAAGACACACTGGTATGATACTACAGCCCAGGACACAATATAAAGTGATACAGAATTTCGTTTAAACGTAAATGCCATATGTACATGGTTTCATAGTATCATGTTTTCAACAGGGCATACAGAATATAACTTGGCAGTGGCTTTTACTTCATGACCTGCTGGCCAAATTATGTAGAAAAGAATGTCTCAGCTGAATGTTTGCTGGCCTATACATAAGTCTGTGCATGCACAGAGTGTTAGAGATTTGTCAACCAGACAAAAGATATGCAGTACAGAACAGAAAGACAAGCTACAAAGTCAGACAACAGTGTAAAGAAAAATAAACCAAAAAAGGACTGTAAATCTTTTTAATTTAAAGTAAAGGGAGGGTAGAATTCTCCACCCAGTGGATCCAGTGCATCTTAGACATGGTGCCATCTGTTTCAGTATTTACAGCACTAAGTATAATGAAACAAAAAAATGGTGACATTTTTGGAGGAAGGTTTTGCCCTAAACAACCTAAATTAACATGAATAGCTGTTACAGAAGCACAAAGAAAGCAGAAGCAGGTACCTTCTTTCAAGTGTGCTGCAGCAACCTCACAAAACATCCATACTTCAGTCAGAGTTCTGCCAGTTCAGGTGCGCATAAATATGTATATGTGTGTTGGGGGAAGGGAGAGCATGAGGAAGTTAAAAGAACAGAAAAGAAAATGAATATTATTCAGTGATGGAACAAATTAAATAGGTACACATTTATTGTTTATGTTTTACAAGTCAGTGAACTGACGTCATGACCTTGTTACATAAGAACAGTTCAGACAAAATAAACAGATGTGGTGTTATGTACATACGTAAGGACATGCTATAGGTAAATGGTTTCATAGTACCACAGCTTCAACAAGGCATATGGAGCAGAAACTAAAGATGACAAACTGAAGTCAGTACAATGAGACCATCTGTGATGACAGTCGAGTGAAAGTTGTGGTCAGATTTTACTAGTGCTTACATTACAATAGCCTGACACGTATAAATAGCTTTTTGTGATGACAGGAATGGTGGGAAGAGTTCTAATGCTCAGTGGTATTGCATTTGAAATTTGTACTCCTAATATTTACTTTTAAAGGAAGTTTTTTATTAAAGTAGGAAAACAGATCAAGAGAAAGTGTACAAAATGCATAATGATTTGAATATGGCACATCCAACTGATGTCACACTGCATGGCAGAAACCTTCTTCCTCCAAAGACGGAGCAACCACATAGTTAATTATATTAAGTAAAAGGGTGCAGGGGACAAAATGGTAGAATGGAAATTGATGGTGGTGACTTTACTTTCCACAGAAAGAAACAAGTGTAAATGCTTGTGTACATGCTATTATAGCTATTTTAGACTTTTTTTTTTCTGAATCAGTAATTACATGTGTACTGACTCCATTCTCACTGGCACTCCAGACCCAGCTGTAATTTTGTGATGTACAAATACATGCTTGATATAACTCTTTTTCCATTTGTACTAACATTTTAGGCCAGATTCCAAAAGTCTTGTTCTCAGAGTAAGTCACTTACACCGAGACTTGCTGTCAGAGTAAGTGACTTACTCTGACGGCAAGTCTTTTGGAATATGGCCCACCAGTATAAGTCTGTTTTAGACAGGCCTTACACTGAAGTAAGTCACATACACCAAAAACAAGTCTTTTGGAATCAGCTCAGACTTAAACCAGATTAAGGCACTTACACTGAGAGCAAGCCTTTTGGAATTGGAGCCTTTTCCTCACAGCTGTAGGGATCTAGGGACTGCTTGGTTAGTAGAGGGCTGTAAGTTTTATGACATTGGCAGCTTTTTTTTTTTTCCCTACGTTGCAACAGCCCTATGACAACTAATATAGCAAGGATCATTCCTAAGTATACTACAGCTGGGATCTTGACATTTCAGGTTTGTGTTCATGAGCACATTACAAGAGCATGATAACTCTCAAGTGGAAAACCCCATGAAGTAGAATTCTCAGAATCCACTTTGCTGAATCATTCAGTCATTGAAAAGAGGGAGCCCAAAACTCAACTAAACATAACCAGCTGACATTACATGATACTATTTACTTCTGTAATCTGTACCGGACCCATACATTTAAGTCTATTCACCTGAAAAAATGTTTTCACTTTTTGATGTTTGATTTATCAGACTATGTATAACCTTAAAACAGCTTGATCTCGATGGTCATAACTAATGTTACAAATCTTTCAAGCTGTATAGAACAGCTCAGTTATGTTACCATTTCAGATATGTGATAAGTGTCATCATCTGCACGCGCTGCTTAAGGAAAGCTATAGAGCTCCATGTAACATAACTAATTCTATTATTGAATCAGCGATTATCATTAACATCATAGCTTCCTGATGACAATGTAGGAGTAATAAGCACAATAAACTTGAGACAGGGGTCTTTAAACGATGAAACACTACCTACCATAAAATAAGAATAGTAATCCAAAAAAGCTAGATGACATTAAAATCACACAACAGCTGAAGCATTATGATTGATATACATTTTTCTTTAGCTTTTGAATGTACTTCCCCTTAATGTCTATGACCTCACATTCACACACCAGTAGGTTTCCTTTTATTTACTTATTTGTTTACAAAGCCAGAACTCTGTAATTAGAATTAAAATAGATCCGTCAACCTAGTCTACGCTGTATTCATATGCAGAAGTTAGTATAACTGCTTTACCTGTAGAGGTCCCAGGATGGAGCTGGTTGTATACATGAAGAACAGCCGGAGGTAACTGAGAACATTAGCAAAGGCAAAGAGACCTTCTGCTACCAGCGTTGGATGGAAAGCATCCCAATTCTTCCTCTCTGCTATTTCACAGTACTAGAACACAAATGCAGATTGGTAATAGCATTTACAGTTTATATAATGAATGGTAAAATGTAAAATGCATATAACAGCTCAGCATATGACACTTTTAATAGATTCTGTAATTCAAGAAACCAAAATAGCAGTACTTATTTATTTTATTTACTATATGGGAACTGGGTAGGTGGGTTGGTCCAAAGGTCCTTTTCAGTCATGACCCAAATGAAAAGGCAAGAATACAAAATTATCTTAATGCTGAGTACATTCAAATAAATATATGATAAACAGCATTGATGCTGCTTACATATGATACATGATCATTAAAGTAGAAATCATATACATTTAAAGAAAAGAGAAGGATCAGTAAACAAGCAAACCTGTTAAAAAATTCACAAAGCTAAAAGATCAACACACATAGGTTCATAGGTAGGTACTAGGCTATCTCCCCAAGGGCATTTATAAGCCTAGCCAGAGTGTGTCGGCTTTCGCCGCCCCATTGATTAATTAACTGAGCCTCTGTCAAGCAGAGCCAATGAAGTGATCCCAGGGGTGTACTTTCTGTTACCCATCCACTCGTCAAGGCTTCTCTTGAAGAGTGTTAGTGAGGGGCTCTGCTTAATGTAGTTAGGAATTTTTTTCCAAAGCATGGGGAGTCTCTGTAACAGGAATCTATCCCTCCAGCATGTTCTATTTATTGTTGTGGTGAGGTTTAGCTCACTAGAGCGCGTAGCTCGCAGTGTCTTGGATTTCTTTAGGTGGAGCATGTCCATCAATTCTGAGTTGGACATGGCTTTGTAAGTCAGGCAGAGATCACCTCTGAGTAAGCGATATGCCACTGAGTACAGCCAGAGTTTTTTCAGTCAGGCTGCATAGGACATATGTTTGAGGCCAGTAATCCTCTTGGTGAGGTGCTTTTGTGGTCTTTCAAACTGTAAGTGTCTTGTGAGGTACATCCCAAATGGGGAATTGTACTCTATGATGGGTCTGATGAGTGACAAGTAGAGGGGCACTATAACCTCTTTATTTCTAGATGTGAACCCCTTAGTAATTAGATGGGCCACATAGCAGGATTTCCTAACTACTTTGGCAATATGATTGTCAAAGGAGAGATTACTATCTACCTGGGTCCCCAGATCTCTTATTACCTCTTCTGTATTAAGGGGGCTGCCGCCTATGTGATAATTCATGGGTGTTTTGTTTTTCCCAACCTGGATGACTATGCATTTCTTTGGCATTTAGCTTGAGGCCATGACTTTGACACCAGGTATCTGTCTCAGTAAGGCCTTTTTGGAGGATGTCCGTGTCAGCTGGAGAGTCAATTATGGCTCCCAGTTTGCAGTCATCGGCGAACTTGGTAAGACATAGTCCTCCTGTGTTTGCCTGTACTTCTGAGAAATATATGCTGAACAGTAGGGGTCCCAGAACTGAGCCTTGCGGGACACCACTTGTGACTGGTTTAGAGTCAGACCTGGAGCCCGCTATTCTTACCATGTGAGTTCTGTCTGTAAGCCAGTTGGCAACCCATCTTGTGATGTAGGGGTTTATGTTCAGGTTGGTGAGTTTTTCTATAATACCTGAGTGAGGAATGGTGTTGAACGCCTTGGCGAGATCAAGGTAGGCTGTGTGAACCACCTTTCCCTCATCTATGGCCTTGGTAACTGTCTCAAAGAAGTCAACCAGGTTTAGTAGGCATGATCTGCCCTTAACAAAGCTGAACTGGGTCGGGTTAAGTGTTTGGAGGTTCCCAATGTCTTTGTTAATGAGTTCCATGATGATGCGCTCCATAGTCTTGCTGACCAGGCTAGTCAGGCTTATGGGGCGATAGTTACCACGGTCAGTTGTGGCTCCTCCTTTGTGGAGTGGAATAACCATTGTTGTGCGCCATTCCATGGGCACATAGCCTGTGGAGAGGCTGAGGATGAACAGCGTGTTTAGGTGGGGGTTAGTTTGTTCGTGCAAGACACAGCCTGGGACACCATCTGGCCCCATTGATGCTGTGTTTTTGGCTTTTGAAAGGGCTGATTTCACCTGTGCTTCTGTGATTTCCGGGACACTACACTTTTCCGGTATTGTTGTGGGCCCTTTTGAAGGTGAGAGGGAGGAGAAGTTTACACTGAATCTATCTGCCAGTATGTTGGCAATATCAGTAGGTTCAGCATATTTTGTGCTATTTTGCACTATCTCAGAGCATATCTGCGAGTTACCACTTAGATTTTTGACACAGCTAAAGAAGGCTTTGTGGTTATCTTTTGAGTCCTTGGCTATTTTTCTTTCGAAGTTAGCCTTGGATGATTTTATGAGGGACCTTAGTTTCTTACTGATACTGATCAGGGATGTCTTTCCTTCTTGGGATTTGCTTTTTTTCTGAACTAGTTTCCTCCTTTTGTTGTATAACCTGTTTATGGCAGGGGTCCACCAGACTGGTTTCCTTCTCTTAGGGGAGTGAGTCTTGGTTTTGCTAGGGATGGCATGATCCATGCATCCTTGTAGGTGTTCATAGAGTGCAATTGTAAAGGATTCTGCATCTTGGGCAGTGTTATCCTTTAGCGTGGTGGCTGTGAAACTTACCACCTCTGACTTAAGTAAGGTGAAGTTTGCTTTAGAAAAGTTTTTCACTGTGGTTTCCTTGGTTGGGGGTGGTGTTGGGGTGTGGACATCCAGGGTGATTAGTTTATGGTCTGATCTAACAAGTGACGGGTTGACCTCCGGTACGGAGCACCTGTCGCCCATGTTGGTGATGACCAGGTCCAATATGTGGCCTCTGGTAGGGGAGTTTACCAGCTGATCCAGGGCATTTGAGTTGATAAATTCCAGGAAGTACTGTGCCTGGGAATTTGCACTCAAGTAGTTTTCCCAGTTAATGGTACAGTAATTGAAATTTCCCAAGATCAGAGTGTTCGGTAGGACCTTCATGTTTTCCAGTGTCTCCAGAAAGGTGGAGTGGTGGTCCTAGGTCATGGAGGGTGATCTGTAGCAGGCCACAATTTGCATTGCAGATTTGCCCAATGTTAGTTGCACATGGATGATCTCAGAGGTATCATGCTGCGCCACTAACCTGGAGGTGTGGATATCCTTGATGAATATGGATACACCCCCTCCTTTTGTGTTTCGGTCCATGTTCTGTGGCCGAAATGTGTGGTATGAGTTGTAGCCCAGTAGTGCTGGAGTGCTCTCTGGAGCCTTGAACCAGGTTTCAGTTACTGCACAGATGTTGACGTTCTCCATAGTTAGGAGTGCTTCGAGTGCATGCATTTTGAGATTTAAACTCCTGGCGTTGAGTAGCATAGCCCTCAGTTTTTTACTTGTGCTGTTTATGGAGGTGGGTTTGAATTTTTAGCCTTGCTTAAAAAAGGCACTATGGGGGCAGCAAGAGCCTTAGCCAGTATTCAAAAGCCAAGGGGTGACAGGTGCAAGCCATCTCTTGTGAAGCAATGTGGCTTGTCGAGCATGTCATCCCAGGCTGACAGACACTGGATCCCCTTTGAATGACACCAGAAGCTTAGCCAATTGTTGAAACTGATCATTTTTTCTTTATAATGAGGTATCATTCTTGGTGAGGGCAGGATGCTACTCAGGGTCAGGGTCATACCTGCCTGGGCTACATGATCAGAGAGCTCTTCCATGTCTCTTTTCATGTAGCCCAGGGAGGTACGGCTCAGATCGTTCACACCAACATGAACAATGACAGAGTCATATTTGTACTTGTTCTGGAGTGACCTGAGTACTTGTGTTATGTGGTGGATTCTGGCTCCCGACAGGCAGCTAACAGTAACCTTCTCCTTGTCCAGCCTAGTGAGTGGGGCGTCAGTGTGCCTGACTATTGAGTCACCTACTACTAGTGTGTTAGGTATGTTATTTCACCTTAAGGGCTGTGATTGTGCGGCATATTGATTTTGCGTTTTATGTGTTGACTGGTTTGTGAAGGGAGGTGCAGGTTTTGTGGGTGTCTGCTTTGGAGCTCTCTGATGCTTTTGCAGGTTTTTATTTAGAGCCTCCAAGTATGATTTTGTGTATTTATGTGTATCTTTTGCCAGTGCTAGTTTAGTAGATCTATGTGAGGCTGGAGGTGTGGTGCAAGTGTTAACCTTCTCCTCGTGACTGTCTGTGCCAGTCTTGGGTGGAGATACCTTAGCCTCCAGTTTGGCTGTATAATTGCATCTCTCACATATGTTAATGTTTTGTGGTAGGAGGAGAGGGCTGTCTGTGTACATGAGGCAATTGTAACATTGCCTCAGGATACCCAGATTCACCAGCTGGACTGGAGAGTACACCTGAAGTTGCCCTTTGGTCATGCCTGAATAGTAGGGTGAGCTGCTTAGTCACTTGGTTGGAGAGGGGTGAATAAAGAGCCTTGTCCTGCTGGGCAGTCAAGTGTCGGGGTATATTAGTGCTTGCTATTAGGTCTGAGCAAGTGCTGGACTGTAGGATGCTTTTTGAGTGCTTAGGTTGAGAGTTAGACTAGTTTCAAGTGAAAAACTGAAGGAGACTTAGTGGAGCCAGGAATAATTTAACCCTAGCTAACCGGTGCTGCCCGGCGCACAAAACCATGCAACACATTTTTTAAACTACTAATTTCTGGACTGGAACCACTCCTCCAGGGACAGATGGCTGCTCAAAGTTCCCCTCTCTCACAGGTGAACAGAGAAACTTCCCTCTATCCAAGTAAGGTATGGGAAACTCAGAAACTTGTAACACAGACCTGAATTCAGCACTAGCCTGAAAACTGGACTATACAAGCTTAGAAAGGCGGGAAACAAGAACTTTATTTATTTATTTATTTTTTTGAAAAGATAAGGCAAAAACAGTAAAACGTACACTTAAAACAGCTTTAAATGACTACAAGTGATCAGAAAAGGCTATCGCACTTTAGTGTGTAGCCTACAACAGTTAAACAATTTATTTAAACAAAAAACAACCTTTTAAAAGTGCGGGCAGTCAAATAAGTACAGTATGTGAAAAAAAAAAGCTTTTAAATCACAATAAGTGCTGGAAAATCAGCGTTTAGGTTGAAAACAGTTAAGTACAGCAAGAAAATACAGAAAACTGATACTCAATCACTCCAAAGTCTCTCTTTTAAGCTAGAAGGCTTATATCAGTTTAAGGCTTTCTAGTGCTTTCCAGTAGGTTACATACAAGATGTTCAGTATCTATACATAGTATAAACAATATATATAGCATTTCAATGGTAACCACAGCTGCAGTAATAAGGGAATGAGTGACTAGCTAAGAGCAAGAGAATATTATACAATGATGATAATTATTATTCATTGTCCCTACAGCACATCATAGGTTCATAGGCTGGTACTAGGCTATCAGCCCTTGGGCCTACACAAGCCTAGCCATATCAATTCCCTGGCTATTTCTTCCCAGAATATTTACTTTCCTGGTCCCCTGTCTAATAGGGCAACTGACATGGTCCCTGGGGTGAATTTCCTATCTCCCATCCAATCGTCAAGGTTCCTTTTGAAGAAGGCAAAAGAGGCGCTCAGCTTGACATGTATGGGCGGTCTATTCCAGAGTATGGGGAGTCTCTGGGTCAGGAACCTATCCCTCCAGCATGTTTTGTTCATTGTGGTGACCACATTTAGATCCCAGGAGCATGTAGCTCTGAGGGATTGGGATTTCTTTAAGTGTAGCATGTCCAACAGCACTGGTTTTGACATGGCCTTGTATGTTAAGCAGAGATCACCTCTGAGCAGGCGATATACGACAGAGTTTAGCTGAAGTTTTTTTAGACGATCAGCATAGGGCATCTGCTTTAGGCCTGTGATTCTTTTAGTGAGGTATTTCTGTGGCCTTTCCAGTTGTTGCAGATGTCTTGTGAGGTACATACCAAATGGGGCGTTGTACTCTATAATGGGTCTAATGAGGGATGAGTACAGTGGGACAATGACCTCCTTTTTTCTGGATGAAAAGCCCTTAGTGATGAGGTGTGCCACATAGAAGGATTTCCTGACTGTTGTGGCTATGTGGTTATCGAAAGTGAGACTACTCTCCACCTGTGTCCCTAAGTCCCTTATCACACTTTCGGTGTTTAGTGTACTGCCACTTATGTGGTAATTCATGGGTACATGGTTTTTCCCAAAGGGGATAACTATACATTTCTTGGCATTGAGCTTGAGCCCATGGCTCTGGTACCAAGCATCTGTTTCTGTAAGGCCTTTTTGTAGAATATCCACATAATTTGGGGATTCAATAATGGCTCCCAGTTTGCAGTCATCTGCAAACTTTGTTAGCCAAAGTCACTTAGTGCTGGCCTGTACTTCAGAGAAGTAGATGCCAAACAAGAGTGGTCCCAAGACTGAACCCTGAGGTACTCTGCTTATCACTTGTCTAGAGCTGGATTTTGAGTCAGCTTCTTTTACAGTGTGGGTTCTGTCAGTAAGCCAGTTTGCAACCCATCGAGTGATGTAGGGATTAATGCCCAGCTTAGTAAGTTTAGCTATGATTGCAGAGTGGGAGATGGTGTCAAAGGCCTTGGCGAGGTCCAGATAGGCTGTGTGGACCACCTTACCCTCATCCATAGCTCTGGAAACTGATTTGAAGAAGTCAATCAGGTTGAGGAGACAAGATCGTCCCTTTACAAAACCAAACTGGGTGGGGTCCAGTGTTTGAAGGTTGCCAATGTCATTGTTTATAATTTCCATGATAATGCAGTCCATGGCTTTGCAGATCAGGCTCATCAGACTGATGGGATGATAGTTCCTGGGATCCAAGGTGGATCCCCCCCCTTATGGAGTGGGATTCCTGTAGCTGTGCACCACTCATTGGGTATGAAGCCTGAGGTGAGGCTATGATTAAACATGACACTTAAGTGAGGTGATGGTTCATTTTGTAGTTCATGTAGTACACAGCCCGGGATGTCATCTGGTCCCATGGATGCTGTACTCTTAGCTTTGGATACTGCGTTTTTTACCTGTGTGGCCGCAAGTACCGGAATTTGGCAATCTTTTGGTATTGAGATGGGCCATTTAGGGGGTGAGAGGGGGGTGAAGCTGGCAGTGAATCGATCCGCCAGGATACTGGCAATATCCTTGGCATCAGTATATTTAATGCCATTCTGTTGTAGCTCATAGCAGATCTGAGCATTGCCATTTAAATTCTTGACATAACTATAGAATGCCTTGTGGTCATCCTTGGAAGCTTTGTCAATTTTATTTTCGTAACTAGCTTTGGAGGATTTTATGTGGGATCTCAGCTTCTTACTGAGGCTGGTAAGGGAGTTTTTTGCATCTTGGGATTTTCCACTTTTCTGTAACAGTTTCTTTCGTCTGTTGTATAGATTGTTTATGGCAGGGGACCACCAGATTGGGTTCCTTTTTTTGGAGGAGACCGTCTTGGTTCTGTTTGGAATGGCATGATTCATGCACAAGTGGATGTGCTCATACAGTGCCTTAGTGTAGGATTCAGCATTCGAACTTCCAGTTCCCGTCTGCATGGGTGTCATGAAGTTTGTCACTTCTGACTTGAGTAGCATGAAGTTGGCTTTGGAGAAGTTTATTATGGAGGTTTCCCTACTGGGGGTGGGGGTGTGATGTGGACGTTAAGGGTGATTAGCTTATGGTCAAACCTGACCAACGAGGGGGTGACTACTGGTGTGGAGCATCGATCTCCCATGTTGGTAATGACCAGGTCTAGGATATCTGAGCCCCTGGTGGGACTATGAATTAGTTGGTCCAGGGCATTGGAATTTATGAATTCCAAGAACCATTGGGCAAAGGTGTTGGTACCCAAGTAGTTTTTCCAATTAATGGCAGGGTAGTTGAAATCACCCAGTATTAGAGTATTTGGTTGTATCTTAACATTATCTAGTATGTTTAGAAAGGTGTAGTGAGAATCTTGGGGCATGGTGGGGGATCTGTAGCAAGCTACAATTTGGATTGCAGTCTTACCTAGTGCTAGTGGCACCTGTAGTGTTAGTTTCAGATGCATTGTGTTTTTGACTTGAAGAAGTCAATCAGGTTGAGGAGGCAAGCTCGTCCCTTTACAAAACCAAACTGGGTGGGGTCCAGTGTTTGAAGGTTGCCAATGTCATTGTTTATAAGTTCCATGATAATGCATTCCATAGCTTTGCAGATCAGGCTCATCAGACTGATGGGATGATAGTTCCAGGGATATTGGCAAAGGCTCTTGCCACCCCCATAGTGCCTTTTTTAGGCAAGGCTCAAATTCTAAACCTACCACCCTAGAACACAAAAAAGGAAAAAAACTAAGGGTAATGCTGCTCAATGCCAGAAGTCTAAATCTCAAAATGCACGCACTCGAGGCCCTTCTCAGTATGGAGAACATCGATGTCTGTGCTGTGACAGAAACCTGGTTCAAGGCTCCTGAGAGCATCCCAGCACTAACAGGTTTTACCTCATACCATGCGTTCCGGCCACAAAATCCGGACAATACCAAGAAAGGAGGGGGGTATCCATATTCATCAAGGACACCCACACCTCAAGACTGGTGGCAACGCACGATGCATCGGAGACCATCCAGGTGCAATTAACCATAGGCAAGACTGCTCTGCAAATTGTAGCATGTTACAGGCCACCCTCACAAACTCAGGAACCTCACATGGCTTTCCTGAAAACACTGGAGGGGATAAATGTATCTCCAAACACCATCATACTAGGTGACTTCAATTACCCTAATATAGACTGGGAACACTACTCAAGCCCAAACACCCTAGCCCAAAAGTTCCTGGAATTCATAAACTCAAATGCCATGGAACAACTAGTCACCATCCCCACAAGAGGAGAAAATATACTTGATCTCATCATCACGAACATGGGAGCACAATGTTCAACACCGGAAGTATACCCCTCACTGGTGAGATCAGATCACAAACTAATCTTGCTGGAGGTCCTCATCCCACCCCACCTGAAATAAAAAAGACCACAGTAAAAAACTTCTCGAAAGCCGACTTCACACTTCTAAAGACTAGTGTAGTCTCCTTTAAGGCCCCCGAGCGGGCGGAAAACAGTACTCAAGCCGCTGAATCACTTACAAATGCCTTCTACCAGCACCTGCAGCACTGCATGGATAAGGCAATCCCAAGCAAAACAAAGACTCTTTGTACCAAGGGCAAGCGTCCAGTCTGGTGGACCCCAGCCATAAACAAACTCTACAACAAAAGGAGGAAGCTACTACAAGATAGAGCAAAGGAAGCTACTACAAGATAGAGCAAAATCCTTAAAAGGTAAGACACCCTTGATCACTATAAGTAAAAAACTAAGAGCTCTCATAAAATCATCCAAAGCAAATTTTGAGAGAAAAATAGCTAAAGACTCAAAGGACAATCATAAGGCCTTCTTTAGCTATGTTAGAAACCTGGGAGGAAACTCCCAGATATGCTCAGAACTAGTTCAGAATGATGTGAAGATTACTGATCCTACAGACATTGCCAACATACTGGCTGACAGGTTCAGTGCAAACTTCTCCTCCCCAAAAGGAGAGAGATCTATACCAAGTGGGTGCAGCACCCCAGACATCTGAAACGGGCAGGTGGGAACTGCTCGCTCCAAAGCAAAACACAGCATCCATGGGACCTGATGGTGTCCCAGGCTGTGTGCTCCACGAACTCAACGAGGAATTAAACCCACAGCTAGGACAGCTGTTTAATCATAGTCTCACCTCTGGATACGTACCCATGGAGTGGCTCACTGCGACTGTGGTCCCACTTCACAAAGGCGGTGCCTCCACAGACCCTGGAAATTACCGGCCCATTAGCTTGACAAGCCTTATCTGCAAAGCTATGGAGAGGATCATAATGGACCTCATAAATAAAGACATAGGGAATTTGCAGACTTTGGATCCAACCCAGTTTGGCTTTGTCAAAGGCAGATCATGCCTTTTAAACTTGGTTGACTTTTGAAACAGTCACCAAAGCCATTGATGAGGGAAAGGCAGTCCATACAGCCTACCTCGATCTGGCGAAGGCCTTCGATACAATACCCCACTCGGGTATCATTGAAAAACTCATCAGCTTAAATGTTAACCCATACATCACAAGATGGGTTGCAAACTGGCTGAGTGACAGACCCCACAGGGTCAGAGTTGCTGGCGCCATGTCAGACTCAAAGCCTGTCACAAGTGGTGTCCCACAGGGCTCAGTCCTGGGCCCACTCTTGTTTGGCATCTACTTTTCAAGTACAAGCAAACACAGGAGGGTTATGGCTGACAAAGTTTGCAGATGACTGCAAACTGGCAGTAGTCGAAAACACATCTGACACAGATATCCTTCAGAAGGGTCTCACAGAAACGGATGACTGGTGCCAGAGCCATGGCCTAAAGTTAAATGCCAAAAATGCATAGTCATACCCTTCGGGAAAAACAAGGTTACCCCTAGCTACCATATAGGTGGTAATCCTCTGAGCACAGAAGAAGTTATCAGGGACCTGGGGACCCAGGTTGACAGTAGCCTGTCATTCGACACCCATGTAGCTAAAGTAGTTAGGAAGACCTTCTACATTGCCCACCTCATCATGAAGGGATTCACATCTAGATCAAGGGAGGTCATAGTCTCCCTATACTCATCACTCATCAGACCAATGATTGAGTACAATGCCCCATTCGGAATGTATCTGACCCGATACTTGCAGCAGCTAGAGAGGCCACAAAAGTTCCTCACCAAAAGGATAAAGGGTCTCAAAAATCTGTCCTATGCTGCCCGACTGAAAGAACTCCAGCTCTATTCAGTCGCTTACCGCTTGCTCAGAGGTGACCTTTGCCTGACATACAAGGCCATGTCAAACCCAGAGTTGATGAATATGCTTCACCTCAAAAAATCTAGATCTGTCAGAGCCACAAGGGCGGGAGATTTAAACCTCGACATGCCTATTAATAGGACGTGCTGGAGGGATAGATTCATCATCCAAAGACTCCCTATGCTGTGGAACAAAATCCCGGTATATGTGAGGCAGAGCACCTCGCTGGCCTTGTTCAAGAGAAATCTTGATCAATGGATGGGAGATCGCAGATATACTCCAGGGATTACCTCAGTGTCACTGCTAGACAGAGGCACAGCAAAATAATGGGTATATTTCCCCATACAAAAGGGGTGGCTTAAGCCACAAAACTATGGGCTAGGCTTATAAATGCCCTCGGGCAGATAGCCTAGTATGAACCTATGAACCTATGAACCTATGAAAGGTGGATCCCCGCTTGTGGAGTGGGATTACTGTAGCTGTGCACCACTCAATGGGCATGAAGCCTTAGGTGAGGATATGATTAAACATGACACTTAGGTGAGGTGCCAGTTCATTTTGTAGTTCATGTAGTACATAGCCTGGGATGTCATCTGGTCCCATGGATGCTGTTCTCTTAGCTTTGGATACTGTGTTTTTTACCTGTGTGGCCAAGAGTACCAGAATTTGGCAATCTTTTGGTATTGAGATGGGCCCTTTAGCGGGTGAGAGGGGGGTGAAGTTGGCAGTGAATTGATTTGCCAGGATATTAGCAATATCCTTGGCATCAGTATATTTAATGCCATTCTGTTGTAGCTCATAGCAGATCTGAGCATTGCCATTTCAATGCTTGACATAACTCTAGAATGCCTTGTGGTCATCCTTGGAATCTTTGGCAATTTTATTTTCGTAACTAGCTTTAGAGGATTTTATGAGGGATCTCAGCTTCTTACTGAGGCTGGTAAGGGAGTTTTTTGCATCCTGGGATTTTCTACTTTTCTGCAACAGTTTCTTCCTTCTGTTGTATAGATTGTTTATGGCAGGGGACACTAGATTGGGTTCCTTTTTTTGGAGGAGACTGTCTTGGTTCTGTTTGGCATGGCATAATTCATGCAAAAGTGGATGTGCTTCTACAGTGCCTTAGTGTAGGATTCAGCGTTCTAACTTCCAGTTCCCGTCTGCATGGATGTCATGAATTTTGCCACTTCTGACTTGAGTAGCATGAAGTTGGCTTTGGAGAAGTTTATTATGGAGGTTTCCCTACTGGGGGTGGGGGTGGGATGTGGACTTTAAGGGTGATTAGCTTATGGTCAAACTACTACTGGTGTGGAGCATCGATCTCCCATGTTGGTAATGGCCAGGTCTAGGATATTTGAGCCCCTGGTGAGACTATGAATTAGTTGGTCCAGGGCATTGTAATTTATGAATTCCAAGAACCGTTGGGCAAAGGTGTTGGTGCCCAAGTAGTTTTTCCAATTAATGGCAGGGTAGTTGAAATCACCCAGTATTAGGGTGCTTGGTTGTATCTTAATATTATCGAGTATGTTTAGATAGCTGTAGTGAGACTCTTGGGGCATGGTGGGGAATCTGTAGCAAACTACAATTTGGATTGCAGTCTTACCTAGTGTTAGTGGCACCTGCAGTGTTAGTTTCAGATGCATTGTGTTTGGCAACTAGTCTGGAGGTGTGAATATCCTTGGTGAATATGGACACTCCCCAGCCTTTAGAGCTTCGGCCCTGGTTTGTTGGCTGAAAAGTGTGGTAAGAGTTGTAGCCTGGTATTGCAGGGGTGCTCTCTGGAGCCTTGAACCAGGTCTCAGTTACTGCACAGTTATCGATGTTCTCCATTTTTAGGGCTGCCTCGAGAGAGTGCATTTTGAGGGTTAGACTTTAGCATTGAGCAGCATTACCTTCAGATTTTGCATGCTTACACCTGTTATGGTGGTGGTTTTGTCCTTTGAGCCTTGCCTAAAAAAAAGGCACTATAGGGTTGGCAAGAGCCTTAGCCGGTAACCTGAATCCCAGGGGTGACAGGTGCAGACCATCTCTGGCAAAGCATCATGGTTTGTAGATCATGTCATCCCAGACAGACAGATATTGGATCCCCTTTGAATGACACCAGAAATTTAGCCAATTGTTGAAGTCAATCATTTTGTCCTTATACTGTGATATCATTCTGGGCGAAGGCAGGATACTGTTTAGGGCTAGGGTCATACCTGCCTGGGCCAAATGATCTGAGAGCTCTTCCATGTCTTTTTTCATGTAGTCCAGGGAGGTACGTCTCAAGTCCTTCACTCTGACATGAACAATGACAGAGTCGTATTTGTACTTGTTGTTTAGTGACTTGAGTGCATGTGCTATGTGGCGGATCCTGGCACCCGACACGCAGCTGACAGTAATTTTCTCCTTGTTCAGCCTAGTGAGTGGGACGTCAGTGTGCCTGACTATAGAGTCACTTATGACTAAAGTGTTGGGTACATTGTCTTGCCTTAGGGGCTGTTGTTTGGTGGCACACTGGTGTTTTGAGCTATGTGTCACTTTGGTTGTGATTGGTGTTTGTTTGAATTTCAGCTTCAGAGGTCCCTGTTGCTTGGGCAGGCTAATGTTAAGGGCCACCGCATAAGTGGGTTTAGTGTTACTATGTGTGGATGCTGGTGCTGTGAGTTTTGAAGGGCTATGTGTTGCTTGATGTGTAGTGCAGGTGTTAACCTTCTCCTCTTGACTGTCTAGCACAATCTTAGTTGGAGAGAGCTTTGCTTCCAGTTTGGCTATGTAAGTGCATCTCTTGCAGGTTGCAGTGCTGGGTGGTAGGAGGAGAGGGTTGTCTGTGTACATGAGGCAATTGCTGCATTGCCCCAGTATGCCCAGATTCAACAGGTGGACAGGAGAAATCACCGGAAGCTGACCCTTGGACATGCCTGTTTCGGTGTTTCTTTTGTAAAGTACAAGAGCTATTTTCCCTTACCTTGGCAAGATACTTTGCAATTATAGGCTGTTTACTGCCTACAATTAATTTCTCCTTATTAACAAGGAGAATTGAGTGCTTGTATCAGTTTAAGGCTACCTAGTGCTTTCCAGCAGGTTTTAGAGCAAGTGCTAGTCACAGGGATTCAGATTTTAGTGCTACTACTGAGAAACCAGCTAGTTCTAAGGGAAAATTTGAAGAGCAGACTTTCTGGCACCAGGAATAGTTTAAAGTGCTAGACTAATAAGCTAATAAAAGTGCAGGAGAGCAGAGAACTAGCAGATATAATGGAAAAAATGAAGAGCACCGCTCTGAAGCTTACAAAAAATCCTGGATATAGCAAATCTGTATCTGGGCTACACTAGCTCAAGGAGAGGTAGGAAACAGTTTTTTTTTTTGTTTTTTAGTAGAAAGTGAAGAGGCAGAAGATAATGAGATAATTCAATATGCAGACACTAAAGGGGTGGGCCTTTGCTAGGTTCTCACTATTAACAGTAGAATGAGCTGATGTAATGTGACTGGGGGGGGGGTGTCCAATATCAACTTTATACCAGAGGTGGGCAACTCTAAGTCACCAAGACATAAGACCACCACAAGAACAGGGTGGGTGGGTGAGAACACCAGTTGTACAGATTACAGAGATATTAAATCAAATGTGCAGACAAAAAAATGAGCATAAACACTTATCTTCGAAAAATGAGAATAAACACATCTTTTCTGAATATCACAGCAGGCAGCAGGTCAGTCTCTCAGCACAGCTTGAGTAACAGGTATATCTGATTTAAGTCACAGAAGGCAGAAACAGACCTATTATCCAGACAATACAGTTGCAGAAATGCCCTGCCCAGATGAAACTAGTTCTGTTCACTTTCTCTCACTAAGTAAGCAGATAGGCCTCTAGACAAAGGATTTCACTACAAACTGAGGTCGACACTAACAGATATTAGCTCTATCTCACAACAAAAGGACAGTAAAAAGCAGTTGTACAGATTACAGAGATAATAAATCAAACGTGCAGACGAAAAATGAGAATAAACACTTATCTTTTCTGAACATCACAGCAGGCAGTAAGTCAGTCTCTCATCACAGGATATCAGGATATCTTAAACCCTTAAAGTGCAACTTGGCACTTTAATTTAGGGATGAGCTTGATAAAGCTGGGCCAAGTCTAGAGAAGGCACTTTCTCCAATGACTGCATTAAGGGGGGGGGGGGCACTTAGGGAGATAATGGGCCAGATTCCAAAAGACTTGCTGTCAGTGTAAGTGACTGACTTTGGTGTAAGGCCTATCTATAAAGAGGCTAACAACGGAGGCCAGATTCCAAAATAACTCATCTCAGTGTATGTGGTCACTTAAACTGATAGTAAGCTTATGGAATCCAGCCTCATGTCTTTTTGTCTGCTTCTTGGGGAGTATATTTGTTCTTTGAAAGGAAGTTTTCTTTTCAGAGGCAGGCAGTACCACTTTAAAACTTTATACAGAAAGATAATTTGAAGGTAGGCTGTGCTTTCTGCACTGGAATCCATTGAAGGATCTAATAACTTTAGTGTAAGATGACTTTTTCCAAACATTGGACAAGTAAACAATCAACTTAATTATAAGAAAAACTACCCCCTCTGGACATGTCCCTATCCCATATATACACATACATATTCCTTATCTCTTTCTCCACGCTCTCTCACTATATACATGCATTTATATGCATACACACATATACATATAGATACACATATACATATGCATATACATATACACATAACATATGCATACACATATACATACACATTTACGTATGCGTATACATACACATAGTGTGTGTGTATATACATACATATATATATATGTATATATATATATATATATATATATATATATATATACACACACACACACACACACACACACACACACACACACACACACACACACACACACTCACACACATACATACTCATATTCATGAGTGCAACTGTGGCCATTACTGAAATGAAAAGTACATTACAATGTATTCAAAACACAAACATACAATATAAAAAAAGACACATAATAAAATGCTACAGCTCCTTAAAATTATACAGTTTAAGTAACTTTACTAATTAGTAACTTATGATTTTTCCTCTAAAAAAGATTTGAGTGACTTAGTAAATGCAGTTAGATTTTATGTGACTGCACATTATAAATCAGTGCTACAATAAACAACTAGATCAATAAATAAATATCAAATGCTTTTTGAAAAGCAGAAGATTGAAAAAAGTATTTTTAAAAAACTTAGAGAATTGTTTTTAAAAATATTTTTTGAGTGAATTGTTTATCAGAAATTATTTGTATGACTGATTTTGATTGTGTTCATTCTTTGCATTAAATCACATGATGAGACCATGTGACATTAAAATTTGTTTATTTAAAGCAAAGTTTTGAGTAAAATGTTATTCTGAGGAAGGCTGTTTAATCTGTAGGATGAAAGCACTAAATTAAAGTGGAGCTTTAGTGATAAGATCAACCCTGGTGTTTTTTTCTGTATAAAATCAAAGCTCCAGAGTTGTGGTTCCACAACATGCAAGGGGTGCTCTTGAACAAAAATGTTTACAGCATGGGCCTCAATCACAGACTATGTACAGAACTACAAGACTGAAGGGTGAAAGTACGGATACTGGTGTAACGAGACTGGGCCATACATTTGCTACTTATTTGCCAGGGAAGTGGGCTGGCCCACAGAACCTTTACAGTTACAACTTCAGCCGGAAGGACAAGGACACATGGAATAAATGTGACCAATTCAGTGAAGCCAATCAAACTGTATGCTTTTGGGTAGAAGCTTAAGTAGATAAATAAAGCCTACACAGACAGGTACATAACATGGGAACTCTACAAACTGTAGCTGGAAGCCGGAAATGAACAGTACTGGCACTGAATGCATAGTATTGCTAAAGAGACAGTACAATGTTGCCTCAGTGAGTATAGGTGGGCATAACTTTTACCAGCATTTATCAGCTTTGTTTAGCTGAGTCGGTACATTGGCAACACCACTCATTCTATAGGAGGAAGGTACCTGTTTTCATAAATCGCCCAAACTCATCGCTCTATTGCCTTTATCTCCTCATGGCACACTTCGGCTTTCACTTTAATTACACTGCACAGCCACAAATTCACATTATAATATGCATCACTTTACTTACTTTGTAGTACCTATTTTCCAGTTACTTTAGTGACTTTGTCAACTGAAGACTAAATAAAATGAAGGTTAATTGCAAACGTTTTTATCTTTATGCAAAAACAATGGAAATGATAATGTATTTATAAATACTTACATTAAATTGCCACCACTGAGACAGTTATGTCTTTTTTGAAGAATGCAGACAATAAGTGTTTGGTTCAATGTTATAAAGAGCTACTTAGATCTCTTCAATGAAACACAGCAAACATGAGTTCTTGTCAAGTTTATTTAAAACTTGACATAAGAAACACTGATAGTTGTTGAAAATGTCAGGAAAACCAAAACATGATCTGAAACAATTGCATACTCTTGTTTTACTTGGAGGCATAAATATTTAGTTGTACTTCAATGAACTTCAATTGTGCAGTTCTGAATTCTTCTCTTGACGTCAGCAAATTTTGTTCTTTCCTTCAAAGACAGCACTTTAAATTTTCAGCAGATGCTGCAAAGGGACTAAAAACTTAATCCTACTTAACAACAGACTTGAAACAATGCAGACTTTTTCATGAAGCATGCTCAAATGTTTTTCAGCTGTATCTATACCTTTTGAGAGCTCAGCAGAGATGAAGCCTAAAAACTAAATGGACTACGACTTGTATTAGCAACCACTAAAAGCGTTTTCCTAGAATCAGTGTCTGCAGTATGGAACTCATTTACTAACTAAAACAAAGAGTAAAAGGGTCACACCGATTTGCATATATCCCATGATGCCTTTGTTGCTAGAGATTAAAGGTATCACACAGTCAATAGTCTAGCTTTGCTAGATTTTTCTTTTTGAACTCATTTACTACAGACATTAGAAACATCCTTTCACTTCTTCAAGGCAGGTCTTCAAAGCCACCTCTCTAAAAACAACAGTGTATGTGCTTTCCTACTATAACTTAATCACCTCTCAGTTCCTTTATTTGTGATAATTTCAAAGCTGAACCAACTCCTGGAATGAGGCATACATTCAATCAATAAATGCCATCAATTTCTCACTATACTATCGATAATGGTTTTCTGGATAACAAGTTGACTTATATGAAACTTCTTCATAAGCACAAACAATGCATCACACTAAGTGTTCTCTGTATTGTACACTTCTGGGTATACCATCAATAATGCACTGTTCTGCATTTCTCAGTAATATTTATTTATTTTGCATTTGTTTACCAGGGTAGTCACCTGGGCCATTATCAGCCCATTTTCGGTGGAGGCCCCGGGGAAAAAGCTCCACAATAACAAGAACACATAGTTGACCTTAGGCATAGGCCAACTAGGTGGCTTCCTAGGGTGCCGCTCAAGCAGGGGCACTTTTCCAGTATTTATTTGGTGTAGGTAGACCAGGATGGGGGCAGGAGGTGGTGTAGGGGGGGAGCGCCGTGGAGCCCTTTTGCCTAGGACACCAGCTGATCTAAGGCCGCTCATGAACATAGGAGTATATTCATATAAAAGCAGTAAAACGTCAAGCAAATATACAACAAAGGTAACATATTTGACAATTGGTTGAATTACTGGTAAAATAAACTTACAGAAATAAAGAACAACAAAGGTAAAGAGATTGACATTACATAGATGTTTCTAGCATTACAATAGCAAGGCTTTTAATTATTAATATTATTATATAAAATGTAAACATTAATTATATATTATTATTAATGTTATTTTTTATTATTTTATTTATTAATATTTTATTTATAATACACTGTAAAGGAAAATGCAGAGACAACTATCCTGTAGAGAAACAAAGAAATTCATTTTAGCATAAATATAAATACAAAACAAGTGTGACCCCACAGGATCAATCAAAATGTATTAATACCCAGCGTAACAGACTAATTAAATGAGGCTCAACTGATTGACTTGATTTAACAAGTAAGCTATAGAAAAATCACAGTTTATACATTTTTAGTTAACAAAGTCACACCCATCTCTAAGAGCTGTGAACAATAAAAAACATTGTAACCCAGCTTGTCAACTCAGTAGATAAGTATACATATGTCTTCATCTCTGAGCTCAGAGGTCACTGGGCCAGTTTGCAAAATAATTGCTCTTAGTGTGAGTCTGCCCTGATTCCAAAAGACTTGCTCTTTTTAATTTCCCCATATCTTTTGGGTTTCTAATACCATAACGGGAATGGACCCCATTCCTAAGTCAAAGTGCAATTAAAGTTCATGAAATTAGTATTGTTTCAATCTTTGATGTCAGCCAAAAATGCTCTTCGCAGCACCCGCAATGTGCCCAGTAATGACTCCTCCTGCAATTTGTACAGGGTTACATAAATTGGTAACATATCTAAATATGAATGTAGATTCTTTTTAATAAGATCCATTGCTCCTACTACCATTGGAACTGTCTGGGTATCTTTCTCCTACATGGCTCTTGTTTCTGCTTGCAGATCCTGGTATTTTATGACTTTGTGTCTCTCTGTACGCAACACACTGTAGTCACTGGGTGTAGCAATTTCAATGATCAATGCTAGTTTTATCTTCTTTTCATGGACCAATATATCTGGTTTTCTAGCATCTATCTTTTGAACTGATGGTAATGGGTGATCCCATGTGATATAAATTTCATAATTTTCTATGATGCTTTGTGGCTCATCTTTTCAGTGTTTTTCAGCCACTTCAGTACCATAATGTTTGCACAATCCTCAGTGAAACAGTCTTGCCACATTATTATGTTCGAAACTATGCTCAAAATTATGTTATGAAACACTATGTTCAAAGTGAGACTTTCTATGTACCTCATGCATGTGTATTTTCACTGATGGACTGCATCTTGTTCCGACAAGTCCTCGGTCCTGTTTTAGCATCTACACGTGGGCTTATAATTTTGTGTGCGACATAGTGTGATATTGAGATTGTCTGTTGTTCTTTAAGTAGAATCCAATTGGAAGTCTGGAATGCATGCTATGTTATGTTTTTGTACTCAGCCGTGAACCATTGCAGCTATCGCTGCTACCTAGTTTGAATCTCTAGGAAGCTTTGTTTTAAAATTTATGTTTGAACTAGGGTTATATTGCCTTCAGCTGAACGCTCTACTGTGTATCGCTCTCATACACTCAGCCTAAGGCGTCTTACCATACTACTCTACTTACTTAGCGACTTCCAGAGGCTTATCTCTCTAAGCCAGATGTACGATAGTAATACCTGTAGTCGTACCTCTCCCTGGTTACGTACCCATTAGCTGTGTGTAGCTGTTGTGTATAATCTCTGTACTCCCCCATAGGCTTACACCTCGGCTAGCACATAGCAATGAAGTAGACTTCCTTGTTTTATGCCATATTTTCCTTTTGAGTTAAACACTAACAAAAGGGGTACGCACTTGTCTTATCTATCCTATTCTCTCTAAAGGTTATTTACTTGGCACTGCTGAACATGCGCAATCATAACTGATATGGTCGGCTACTGCAGAGACCACTTACTGTTACTTTGCCTTTTGCGCATATGTTTTTGTCACTCGCTGAACACATTACCAATAATAAATATATGACAATTGGGGAAATAGTTGTTTTTCTCTTACATATTTATCCTAGAGGCTATTATAGTACCCCACTTCCTCTTTAGGTGGCAGATAGTGGATTTATTCTGCACACACTAAATAAAACAGACTGACCTACTCTTTCTGTTTCATCAAACACGGGTCGGCCTTTAACCTATTAGACACACTCAGAAGTCAACCTGTTTTTTTTAACTCACGTATCCCTTATATTGAACCTATTTCATACTGATTTAAGCAAGTACTCTACAGATTAACACGGGCTCTTTGAGAAAGGCATTCTGTTATCATTAAATTTAATACTTAAAGCAAAAAGCACTATTGACTGTACTCTTAGATTCTACCTTTCAGCAAGTAACATGTACAATTGATAGACTCATTAATTTATCTGTGTTTCTCATATTATTGTGTAGACGTTTTATAACATGAATACATTGCAGTTGTTTTTCTTTTTTAGCAAATACTTCCATGTGTATATGATATAATTTTGAACTTGCTTACTAATATTATCATATTGAGTGATAGAATTTGAATTTGCTCTCCAATATTACCACTGTTAGCCTTACTATCTTCTTCTCTCTTTCTACCCTTTTATTAGTTTGGTTAAGTGGATCCTTCAAGCACCTATATAACTGCCTACTACCCTCCTGGAAGACCAGAACATTTACCAACTAAGATCCAACCCTCCAGCTTTCTGAAAAACCTACCCAATAAGACAGTGAAAGTATGTCCTGTTCCTATATGTTTGTTCTAACTAACACAACTCTCGTATGTTAGTCAAGCTACTTACCTAGGACTGCCAGCAGCCAATAGCCCCCTATCCCAACTCCCATATTAGTGCAGACTCTCACTGAATATCTTGCTCAACAGTTCCTCCTGCTATCAGCCCCTTGCTTAGCTACCTGTCTTGGTAATTATTTAACTGGCCACAAGGTGGCACCTTACCACTAGCCTATTTGCTCCTCATTGACTTATTTCTAACCTCACTTATACCTTACTTAATTGTCTTTTAAACAGAGTCTTTTTCTCTGACCTGTTCGTTTTTCACCCTCCCCTCCCTGACCTTGCTATACCATACCTCTACCACACTCTAGTACCCCAACTCTGTATATCTCCATAGGTTAGATTTTTATACCATTTATACTTTCACTCTCTCTCTGACCTACCTGCTGTTTCCTCCACTCCATAGATTGTTTTCCACACTAAACCACTCTCTTGTGTCTTCCCGCTCCGTTCGCCCTTCGGGCTCACTCTGCTCCCCTACCCTGCCCCCAATTCCCACCCGCCCCCAGCATCTCTACACTTATACCCTCATAAACACACCCCCTTTTCCTTAAACCAATCATAACATCACTAGCATCCACACCCTAAATTTTTTATCTCCACTCCCCTCTAGAATAATCTCCTCCCACTTTCACCTGCCTAATCTTCCAAACGTCAATCCCTATTCTTCTCCTCCAAAACCTACTATACACTCCTCTGCCATGTCTTACCAACACCAATTTTTACTAGTACTATCACTCCTAACTACTCTCACCTCTACCTACCTCTTAACCTCCTATGAACAACCCCTTTTTTACTCTTACCATCCCTTCCAAAGAAACTCTAACATCTCCTCCAGCTCTATCTACAAGCTATCTCAATGCCATCTACAAAACCAGTTACTTTCAAGCTAAATATCACCATCTTATTCATATTAAATACTCTATTCTTAACAACAGAAAATCATTTGACTACCACTGCAAAACTCCACAATACTACAACCTTATATTACTCCACTCCTTAATAGATGGAGACATTCACCCCAACCCCGGCCCAAACCCTCCCCCACCATCCTCTAACTGGAACCAATACAAAACAATCCCTTCACCATCAACCAAACCCTCCAAATCACTCTCAATAGCCTATCTAAACATACGTAGCATTTGCAACAAAATACCACAAATTCATGCTCTTCTAGATGCTCAGTAGTTTGACATCCTCTGCTTAACAGAAACATGGCTCAAACCCACAATAAAAGATAATTAAATTATCCCCCCAGGCTATAGTATCCTTCGACAAGACCGCTTAAATAAAAAAGGTGGAGGGGTAGCAATTCTCTATAAAACTGGACTTCAAATTAGCAAAATAATTCATAACCTACCCTCAGACAACAATGTAGAAATAATTATTGCTAAATTGCAGCTTAACTCTCATAAAACAGTTAACATCATCTGCACCTATTTTCCCCCAGGTAAAAATCCTACTTTACTAGAAGACTTATTAAACTGGCTTTCTTTAAATCTCACCCAAGAAACAATACTATTAGGAGACTTTAATATTGACTGGAATTTATGTAACCACACTAATCCATCCACCCTTATTAACCTGCATGGCTTCTCTCAAGCTATAAACTCCCCAACTAGAACAAATAAACTTAATAATAAAGAAAGTATCCTTGATTGGATGCTAACAAATAGTCCACAGCAAAAATATACAACAGGAACTCTCCCAGATGACCTTAGCGACCACTCTCTAATATATATTATCAGACATAAAACAAGTTTTACTATTCCTACTTCAGTCATAACAGCCCGTAGCAAAAAACATTTCGACCATATACTGTTTCAAACCAAACTTAAGCAATGCAACTGGTCACCTCTTAAGTCTCTCCCTATAAATGAAGCAGTTAATTACTTCAATACCACTTTCCTGACAATCCTAGAACACCATGCCCCAATGAGATCCATAAGAATGAAAACTAAAACAGTCCAATGGCTTTCAAACAATACTAGGAAACTAATCCTTAGTAGAAATAAATCTTGGGCAAAATGGTGTACCACAAAGAATACAATTGATCACCAAACTTTTAGACAACAAAGAAACATGACAAAAAAAGCTATTCTACAAGATAAAAAGAACTTTTATACACAACTACAACAATCATCCCTTCAACAACCACAAAAATTCTGGACTGCTATTAACACACTATTATCCCCTGGCAAAGTAGCCACGCCAAATCCACTAGGTTCTAACCCTGACTGCCCAATACAAACAGCTAATGCCTTTAATACTTTCTTTACTTCTGCTATACTAAATCTAGCAAATCAACAAAACCCTGATACCTCCAAATTACCTACTCCAAGCTCCATTCCTCCCCCCTTCCACCTCGTACCTATACCCACTTCCTATATCTCTTCCTTGCTTCAAAAATTAAAACCTACTACCCCCTCAGCTGATAAATTACCAGCAGAATACCTCCAAATAGGTGCCAAAGTCATTGCCTACCCCATCTCCATACTGATCAACAGAACCATAAAAGAAGGCACTATCCCATCTATGTGGAAAATTTCACACATTATTCCTCTTTATAAAGGTGGTGACTCCATTGAGTTTTCCAGCTTTCGCCCCATAGTTTTACTATCTCCACTCACAAAAATAATGGAGAAATGCATCCACAAACAATTACTAAACCACCTACTCCACCATAATCTCCTAGCTAACTGTCAACATGGTTTTCGGCCATTCCACAGTACTACCACAGCCTTGCTATCCTTTACTAACTGTATCAACAAAAATCGCAATGAAAATATTCTTTCTTCGGCATTCTTTGTAGACCTGTCTATAGCATTTGACATGGTCAATCATCAACTCCTCCTCCACCGTTTGAAGTCCCTCTCTCTTGACAATCCTGCTATAAACTGGTTTACATCCTATCTGGAAAACCGAAAACAAGCAGTTCTCTGGCAAAACCATCTTTCAGACCTCCTCCCCACCTCCATAGGTGTCCCACAGGGCTCTATTTTAGGTCCACTACTGTTTTCCATTTTCATAAATGACCTTCATCTCGCTACTCCACATTCAACCTGCATTCAATATGCAGATGACACAACCATCATTTGTTCTGGCTCATCCCAAACTGAACTTCATTTATTCACACAAAAAGCCTTTGCCACTATAAAGCAATGGTTCTCTAACCACTGTCTCCTCCTTAACCCCAGAAAAAACAAACTTTTGCTCTTTACACCCACTCACTTGTCTCCCTCTCTTCATTTCACACTCACATCCAGCAATGGTACCCTTATCTCTCCAGACCCCACCACCAAACTCCTAGGAATTACAATTGACAATCAACTAAAATTTGACACTCACATAAACACAACAATAAAATCTACTAACAGAAAACTCGGATCTCTCTATTGAATCAAATCTTTCCTGACACCAGAAGCCAGAACCACAATAGCTAGAACCCACTTAATCTCTACCCTATTATATGCTTCCCCCATATACACCAATCTTTCTAAGCATAATCTTAACAAACTAGCTACATCATATAACAATATTGCCAGATTTGCTACAAACTCTCCATACAGGACTCATCGCTGTCTGAATCTTAAACAACTAGGCTGGCTTGAATTACCTCACCTAATACAATTTAACCAACTTACAATCGCCCACAAAGCCCTATACCATCCGACAACACTCCAATGCTCTCTACCCTCATAAGACCATACAATAACCTGAGGAATCTACGCTCCTCTAATAGAATGCTGATTCATACTTCCTTATCAAATAACTTAGCAGGAGACACCATATTCTCTAATTCAGTTGGCAAAATATGGAATCTCCTACCACAAGACCTTACAACCCTAACCTCACTCCCACTATTTAAAACTAACCTAAAACTTTTCCTCTCTAACCACTGGCTATGCTCTTGCAACAACCCTGACTAAACATTTTTTTTCTCTATTTATTTGATTTTTAAACTAACCTTTCCTTCTTAATTCCTAACTCTGTCACTCCTGAGTACTACTCACCATGTTTGATTGTACTAGTCACTTTTTATACAGTCATTTTTCTAAATTTTACTTCATCTGATGCTGTAATACTCTATCTAAGTGCCTTTCTCAAATCTTTCTACTTTTTTTTAGTCTTTTTTAAACTATTTTCAAATTTTATATTAGATGTTTCTGTATGTCTTATTTAGTATGACTTTACTGGAGCTTTTCTCCCCGGGCCTCCACTGAAAATGGACATGTATCCAGTTGGACTAGCCTGGTCAACAAATGTAAAATAAATAAATAAAAATTATTATGCATTTCAGTATACAGTTCTTCTGCCATTAGCATGTCACAACCAACAACAAGGTGTGCAACTGTTTCAAATCTGGTTTTACAAAACCTACATTTGTCTTTTCTCTCACTTGTTCAATGGACTTTGTAAACCAGCATGTACGTAGCCCACTATCTTGGGCCGCCAATATTAACCTGTCATCTCTTGGTATGAATTCGCCTCTCCTTAACCATTACTGTTTTCATTCCTGATCAACATGAGGTTCTTCCAGAAGTTTTCTATGCTTGCAACTATATTATGCATTTTCCACATTTCTTGCCTTCTCATCTGGTCCTTCACCTTATATTCTTTCTTTTGTTTTTTGGCACATTCAGTTGCTGCCTGATTTTTAACTATTTCTGGTTTGATTTCCATTCCTGCTTTATGCTGATATGCTTCTGCTAGATTAAGCAGAGAAGTCATCGTAGATTTATACTCCTCATGTTTCAAAACAGTCACTACATTCGGGACTTGTGAGGTCAGCAGATATGTGTGAAGTCCCATGATTGCAGATCTGTACATGTAATCAATTTCAAGGAGGCCCATTCCTTCTTCAGAACGGGGAATATATAATCTTGATATACATTGATTTTTATAAATCATTTGGTGAGCATGAAACATCCTTCTTGTTTTCCTATCTAATCTATCCAACACATTTTGGGGCCAGTCAGTCACTCCAAAATTGTAAGATAGGACAGGAAGAGCAAATTGGTTTATAGCTAGATTGTTATCAGATGTCAACACTGTTTTCAGGATTAATCTAAGTCTTAAGCAGAAACAAAACAGTATCTCAGGCAATAAAGGTCCCATACGAACAAAAAAATCACAGAAGAACAAGAAATAAAATAATCCAGGACCAAAGACAGCTTCTAGGATATCAAAACTTTAATAAAATAAACTAAAAAATGATTAGTGCTTTCATGCCTTACAATAGGGGCTTCATCAGACAATCTAAAAAGAAAACGCATACCGTTTTTATAACATCATTAATTAATCAATCAATGATGCCATTTACGATCTTTAAGCAAGGATTTTAAAGGTACAAATGCATTCATTCCAGGATATTTATGTGCCTGTAGCAGCATTATCCATCTAGCTTCAGCTTCCTCTACTTTATTATTCAAATCCCCACCACGTTTTTCAACTTGAATACACTGTAGAACCATAAAATAAAAAGAATGATCATTATGTGCAAGTATATGTTTATACAAAGCACTAGTCAGATCTTTATGCCTAGTATAACCAATATGCTCACATAAATGCTCACGCAATTTCCTAGTGGTTTTTCCAACATAGAAACCACTACAACTTTCACAGACAGCAAGGTACATTAAATTCTTACTTGAACAATCTGCATAAAATCTAGATAAAAATCTAAAATCTATAGTGGGATGTTTAAACTCTTTCAACTTTGATATAAAGGGACAAGCCTCACAGTTCCTACAAGCAAACGTACCTTTCCTATCAGAAATTGAAGGTATCTTTCACTTATGTTCATAACAAAGTTGTCTCTTGAGAGAAGTTCCATTCTTGAAACAAAATCTGGGTATATCACCTACAACCCGTAAGATTTTTTTATCAGTTATAAGCACTGACCAGTTTTATCACATAACATACCCTACTTACATTACTAGAAAAGATAATGACAGGTATAACATGTTTATCATAACCTACTCTTTTCTTTCTTTGAAAAATATGGGCGAGCCCTTATTGTCTAGCTCTTAAGACTTTATGACCTTCCATATCAAAGTCTTTGACCATATAGCCCCGATCCAGGACCTCAACTTTAAGATCCACAAGTGCTTCAGCAAAACCTTCATCTCTAGTATGCAAACGTGATGTCCTATACACTTGATTTTTAACAATATTTTTAAAAATATCTTAGCTAGAGCATCTTCTGCATAGAGACATGTGTGAATGGGTGTACCTTCGTTGAAGGTTGTGCATCAGGCCTGGCAAGCCGGTAGGTAAAAATCAACTGCCAATCATTAGCAGACCAGAGTTCCACTGTGGCGACCCCTAACTGGGAAAAGCCAAAAGACACAAACAAACCCAGGGTGCATACTATCACGGTGTAGCAATGTATTCTTTCTACATGGTTTTCTATATACTTTTGTCTGTAACATATCATCAACATCTTTAAACAAATGAACATCTAAAAAATCAATACATTCCATATGCACATGTTTAATAAATCTGAGATACCCAGTAGTGGATTCAAGATAAGTAACAAATGAATCCAACTTGAGCAAACTGCCATCCCATAAAAGAAAAATATCATCCACAAATCTCCTAAAAAACGCAAATGTTTAGAGAAGGGATGTGGAGTCAAAACATATTGAACCTCCCAACTGGCCATGACAAGGTTGGCGTAGCTATTGGCACACAAGATACCCATAGCCATGCCAACCTTCTGTAAATAAACACTGTCTTTCAACATAAAGACATTATTCTCTAGAATAAAATCCAAGAGGGTGCAGATCACAAAGTGATGTTTTCCTGGTGCTGCAGTTTTTCTGCTTTAAAGGTTGCTTTTGCACATTTATCAAGACCAAATTACATTCTTGTATCATCTGAAAACATTTTGACAACCTGCAGCTGTGCTTTTAGTTCCTCATCTGATGAGCTATACAGTTTTAAATCATCAACAAAGAGAAGAAGGGAAGTCTTTACACTTTGTTGTTTTCTAGGTGCCAAATTATAGCCATGGCCTATGATGTTAAGTAAACAGTTTAATGGGTTAAGGGCAAGGCAGAATAGCAATGATGACAAGGCAGAATAGCAATGATGACAGAGAGTCACCCTGGAATATCCCCCTTTGAATTTTTGTCCCTGGAATAATAATTTGTCCTTTATTGTGTCTTAATTGCAAGTGGTCTGCCACTGTTTCATGGTCACTGTAATGTACTCGATCAGTGTAGGGTGTATCTTACACATTTTTAAGCACTCTTTTATCCATGACTGTGGGATACTATCAAATGATTTTTTGTAGTCAATCCATGCCATACTTACATTCTTCCCCCTTTAACAGTTCTCCACTATTTCTTTATTTAACAACAAATGATCCTTTGTTCCATATGACTTTCTTTTATTGCCCTTTTGTTCTACTGCCATAACTGAGTTTTCTTCTAAATGACTATAAACTTTGTCAGCATCAATTCCCATGTATAGTTTATACATTGTCGGAAGGCAAATTATTGGTCTATAATTTTTAGGGTAGCTTGCAGGTTCACTCTTAAGTAGGAGCATTGTTTTTTCTGTTGTTAGACAAGTTGGTGTCTGTTCGGGGTGCACATATAAACAGTTCTTACTCATGGCTAAATCTTCATGCAAAGATGTTAATACTTTTAAACAAAAGTTAGGTACTGCATCTGAGCCTAGGGGTTTCCAATTAGCGGCTTTTCTTAACTTTGTTTCAAACTCTCTGGTTGTTACTTCATCCCATTTTATATCCTGTATCTTTAAACTTCTTATTCTTTCTTTTACTTCTTTTATCCATTTAGCATCTTTGTTATGTTCCACAGGATCTTCATAGATACTTATCCAAAATGTATCTATTTCTTCTTTTTTGGCAGTCTTTCAGTTCCTTTTACCTTGTTTCCCAATTCTCTATAAAACCTTTTTGGGTCATCAATAAACTGCTTATTTTGTACTTTTCCTTTATATTTATCTATGTATCTTCTAAGTTTTTCGGCCTGTGCTGAAATTTTTAGTTTGTTATTTGTGATAGTGCATGATAGATCCTGGTCTGTTCTAATACTGCGCATTGCTTTAATCACATCTATCTTTCTTAGTATTTTTGTTGATTTATTCCCTCTTCTATAGTCTTCTAACAGTGACACTTCTTGTCTTAATTGCTTTATAGTTTTTTTCTGTTTGATACTTCCGTTATGGTATTCGATTTCTCCCCTTCCTTCCCCTTATTACCCCGTGTTCTTGTGATAGAACGTTATCAGTTATTAATTTAGCTGCATAATAATATATCCTGTTTATGTCTGTTATATTGCATGGATCTCCATGGACAGTCCTAATTACTGTGTTCATTTGTTTTATCAGACTTCTGACTTTTTGGGTTTTATTGACCTTCTGCAGTCTATTTCTTTCATTGATCTTAATATATCTATTTCTGTCTATTAAATCAAGCAACTCTTCTCTTAGCTCATTTTCTTCTACACTGAGGGCACATCCTTTGTTTTCCATTTCCTGCAGGCATTCTATAGAAGGTTCTATAGCATCTTCCTGTGACACAGTCTCTTCAGTTTCATCCTGTGCCATCTGTTGCTCTGTCAGATGGGAACTCACTTGCTCTCAGTGTAAGTGACCTACTTCAGTGTAAGGCCTATCTATAAACAGGCTTAAACCAGGGCCAGATTCCAAAAGACCTGCTCTCAGGCTTAAAGCAGGGCCAGATTCCAAAAGACCTGTTCTCAGCCTGCTATCAAATAAAGTGGTCACTTGTACCAACAGCAAGTCTTGTGGAATCAGTCTCACCTTCTTACAACAGGAGAAGCTATTTTAGGTTAAGCAAGAAATGTTTCTTCTTTTGCTTACTACACACAGGAAACAGCTCTGTCTTAAGTTTACAATAAATAAACAGTTCAAGTATCCTTTGTCTGTAGTCAACAAATGACTTTTGCTTACAGTGCACATAAGACCACATGATGTACACAGGCACTAAAACTAACTTTAAAACGATCTTTCTGGACTGGAACCTGTACAGAATTCAAAAGCTAACTCACTGTGATCATTGTACTTCTTAGAGAGGAAGGGATGAGCATATTTTAATTTAATAATATAAAAATAACGATTGTATAAGACCATGAATCTCCAAGCTTGAGCAACGTCTGGCCACATGAGAGAAAACTACATGTGTGTGTTATTAGCTCATCTCCTTATGTCACAGGCTTTAGCTGCTCCAAGATAGAACTTTGATTGACTGGGTTTTGCTTCAGCAGGTATCTCATTTCAAAGGCTTAAAACTGTAACAAGTGCTATGTAATGTATGCTGTTGATATCATTTTACTGATCTTAGTGTTTATAAACTAAATGTTTACTTTTTTACCAATGTGGCGTTGATCAAGGCTATAAAGGGTCTGTTTGACCAGCACACATAGTGAAAGAAAGAGAGAAGCAAATAAAATGTAGTAAAACCTTACTGCCAGTGCTGTACTCACACTGTAGTCATTTTCCCAATATCCCGAGTTCTCACTATCACTCATGAACAAGACCCATAGCTCTCCACATTCACCTCCAGAATAAGGAACAAAGCAACAATAATTAGATAAAAAGGCCCCAAACCAGAGACATTTTTTAAATATTTATACTGTCAACTTACAACTCCTCAAAACCATGTCCAGGTTTACTAGGAAGAGAGCAAAAATTTGAGACAAATTTGGAACAGTCCCTAAATGTATAGACTTAAGAGATATGAAAGTAGGGGTAGGTTGCCCTTAAAACTGGGTAACTTAGTTTCTTTCCATTCTGCACTAAGGACAGCACTGTATTTAGAAACTCTCTGTCCACCATTCCTTCCCATTTCCTGGAATATGCCTCATAACATGTATCACTTTAGGCAAAATTTCCTCTTTTGTCCCAGGCAATTTCAGTGTGACCTTCTTTCATATATTTAATGTCCACCATTCCTGCATTATACAATTTAACCATCTATATAACCTTTTGCCACAGCTTAATCATTTCCACAGCCCCGTCACAAGCTTATCATTTACATGATCCCTTTCCACAACCTAACCAACTTTATGACCTCTTACTGCAAATTTGTTATCATCACAACCCCTTTTCACAACCTGACCATCTCCACAACTCCTAAAAGCAACCTCATCTAATCCATAACCCTTTACCCACATTCTAGGCATGTCCTCAGACCTGAGCCCTTTTATTCTAGACACTCACAACAGGCATGTCAGTTTCCACTGCCACAGGCAGCAATAAACACGATCCCACTCTTTTGATTACTCTTTTGCTACATCAGTGAACCTTGTTTGGCAACGCCTGTAGGCAGCCTTACTGGATATAGACAGAGCATCAGATACAGACTACACCTGATGCAGGCTGTCACTCAAACACACAACTGCTGAGATAGACTTTTCTGTGTAATGAACCTCAACAGAGACAGAATCCATCTCCCTATCAGAAATGCTACACTTGTAACTGTGAGTCCTCCATTTCCAAAAATATAATGCTTAACTCCATAATTGCAAGTCCAGCAATTCTGAAAATAATTTGCAATTCTTTACTTGTGAATTCCATAGTTCCAAAAAATATAATGTATAATTCTATATTTGTGAGTCTCACAATTCATGAAAATAATATGTGACTTGAGAGAATACTACAGTAAAAAATTAGACTCACTGTAATACCATTAATGTATTTTTGCAGGGGGGCTATAGCTCTGTGTAATCCCCAATGCGGTCTATTTGATAAATGTCTGCTACTTTTATAAACTAACTCCAAGATCACCATACCTAGAACTTTGTAGCCTCAGAGTTGGTATATATATATATATATATATCTATCTTATATAAATATATATATATATATATATATATATATATATATATATATATATATATTTATATATTCTCTTCCCTGAGAAGTGTAAGATAATTAGAATATGAACAGGCACCCAGAGAATGCAGATAGGGCTGTCATCACCTCGTATTGTCACAGGTGCATCATGAAGATAAAAAAGCAACCAAGACGAGACTGGAAGTAGGTCAAATAGTTAAAAAAAACTGTCCCACCTCTTACCGTGGATTTATCATTGTTATGTGGCCTGCCTCAAAAGGACTGGCCCTCTAAAGCAAGACCGGTGACCAAAGAGTATTTTGCTAAAGAAGAGAAACTTTTTGACATTTATTTATTTAACATTTGTTGACCGGGAAAGTCTGACTAGGTTTCAGAGAGCCTGTTTTCAGTGGAGGCCCGGGGAGAAATGCTCCAGATGCATGTCTTTGGAATGTGGGAGGAAACCGGAGTACCCGGAGGAAACGCACACAAACACAGGGAGAACATTTAAACTCCACACAGAAGGCACCCTAGCCGAGAATCGAACTGGAGAACCTTTTGCTGTGAGGCGACAATGTTAACCACTGCACCACTGTGCCGCCCTATGAGGCAGTAAGCTCCTGAAAAAATAAGAAATAATGAGGCAGTCTCATTTAGACTTCATTTCTGAAGTATTCACATCTTCCCCAGAATGTGTCCTGAGGCCAGAGGAATGATTTTAAGTACTATGGTCACATTCAGAGAATATGGCTATCATCTGAAGCTACTGCTACATCTTAAACAGTACTAATGCTGGACGAATAACAGTCAGGGTATAGGCAGGCATACTCTGTATATTTGATTATGTTCTGTTGTTTGGTTGTAGGTAGCAAAAGACAAAAATAATAACTACATAAATGAAGAATGTAGTAGCAACAGGTGGATGGATATGTACAGTTTTTAAATGTGAGGTGGGGTGGATGGGACAACAATGGGAGTCTATAAGCCCCAAAGAGAATTTTCTGAGTATGCCACTGTTTAATCAATAATCTACATGGGAAGCACATATGTACAGACTCATGAGGTGAGAGTTTATATAGATAAAGCATTAAAAAAAAACTTACTCCTGTGTTTGCTTCCATCACAGAGTGGCATACTCCTCCAGCACACAGCCTGGTGCACCATGTCACAAGTTCATGAATGAGAATAAAGTCAAAGCCCAGTAGGAAGCATCTTATTTCTTAACATATCAAATGTGAGTCTTTGTTTAGAAACATAGTCAAATTACATGAGATGACTGAAACACTACCATAAAGTGGCTGGGTGGAGACAGCCATTTCATAAAACTTTCACTATAGTTTTCCATTCAAAATGTTCAATGATGCAGTTCTTAAAAACGTTAACATTCAGGTTCCATGGGCCATTTGGCTATCAAATACTTCCTATGTTCAAATATCAATAATCAATCTCAGCCGCAACATCATCAGTTACAACCACATGAGGACCTGAGGACAAACCCCATTTTTACTCTACATTCTTTTTTTCCTGTGACTGCTGACCATCAGGTCTTCCACTATTTGTTTTGAGCCCATTAACTTCCCCTACATTGGGGTGTTCCCAGCATGGCAGCATGTGGCAACTGGAAACACCTTGACTGAGGGAGCCATGGTGGTGGTAAGTGGCCTTGCCTGGCATACAATGAAGGTGTTTTTCACTCTAACCCAGACCCTGAAGAATGACATGATCAACTGCATCACTGTGAGGTGTTTTGTGTGCTCCTTATGTATGTATGCATGCTCTTACCAACATCCTGTAGGGAGCAGCCTTCACTGGTTTGCGATTCCCAAGCTATCATCTATAATCCCAGCAATTTCAGTGCCACAGGGAGGCTTACATGGAAGTGATCTGGTGCAGAGGTTAAGGTTGTATGCTGTAGTTCCCTGTGGTACAGAGTTTGATTGCCTCAGCCCTTGTTTGCCTACTATTTAACCTTGAGCAGGTCACTTAACCAGTCATTGCTCTCAAGTTGTCCCTGAAAAGGAACTGTTTGTCCAGTGTGCCTACCTGGTTAGCAAACAGGATTATTATTATCACCTGACAGAGACCATCAATTCCCCCCCTCCATGATGGCAAGCTTGTATCAGACATCCATCCCCCTTTCTGAGCCTGGTTCTTCCAGCACCCAAGGCACTATATGAACATGGGTCATCTACATCATAGCCAGGGCTTTATTTTAACATGGGTCATCTACATCATAGCCAGGGCTTTATTTGAACATGGGTCATCTGCATCATAGCCAGGGCTTTTTCCTTATCAGACTGCATATTTGAAGAGGTAAAAAAGAACATATTTTTATACATTGGAGCAAACCTCTAAAAGTCTAATTCAGTAAATGCACTATGTTTCTGACATAAATCAGTGTTTTAATAGTATTAGATAATGACTTGTATGAAATAACAAACTTTGAAACTTTCCAAACATTCTGAAGCACATAAAGCTAATTAAATTAATGTGGTTTGAAATCCTTCTGCAGTATCAGACACACTAAATTACAGTTTATTCAGCTTGGATACCTTTCAACCTCTTAGCACAAAACATCTGAATAAAGCCAAAAAAGTCCAAAACTAGAGACAGATTGTAAATTTCGCCCTTATAATTGTAGAAAGTTCCTCTAATAAAAGGTTTTGCATTAGCATGCACTTTCTGAAGGAAATTAAGTCATAAGCTCAAATGTTTTCCATTTTTTAGTGACTTCAATCATCGATGATTTTCCAAAAAACAAATTGTACAAGGAATAGTCTAAAATATGAGGCAAAAATGAGGATATTCTGTGAAAATCTAGGCAGTTGAAATATATGAGCTGAAGTTGCTATTGTTGTGATGTCCAGCTATGTTAAACCGTAGCACCGAAAGGTGTAACAAAGGAGCAGTTGCCCTGGGGACAAAGTCTTAGATGGCACAATCAAGCAGCACAAAGCAAATTTCCTTCCTTATTGTTCATTACCACTGTGTGTGTGTTGTGTGTGTGTGTGTGTGTGTGTGTGTGTGTGTGTGTGTTTGTTTTTTGCTCTTGTTCATTACTACTGTGTTTGTGTGTGTTTGTTTTTGCTCTTGTTCATTACCACTGTGTGTGTGTGTGGTTTTTGTTTGTTTTTTGCTCTTGTTCATTACCACTGTTTGTGTGTGTTTGTTTGTTTTTGCTCTTGTTCATTACCACTGTGTGTGTGTGGTTTTTGTTTGTTTTTGCTCTTGTTCATTACCACTGTGGTGTGTGTGTGTGTGTTTTTTGTTTGTTTTTGCTCTTCACTTGAAGAGCTGAGGTGTACTACATTGACAACGGGCACAGGGCACTAGATTAGCCAGCTATAGCTCTGATGTTAAAATCACTAAAATTCACACACAAGCTGCAGAGTTAGACTGAAAGAAAGTATCCTGTCAGAAAACATTTACTTTGCTCTTAGCAGCACTACATTCTATACATTATAATACATTACAATGACTAACTTTTGTCACCTATAAACTCATGTTAAGTATCACCTTACTTTCTCGACCTAGACTCTGTCTACCCTCTTTTTAGTTACTCTCATTATCTCTGTTTCCAAACTCATTGCCTATACCTTGTACAGTATTTTGAATACAATATTTATTTGACTGTTACATTTATCTTAATTCATGTTTAAAAATGTATTATTCATGAAATGTGTTTATTTCTTACTATTTTTACGTATGTTATGCCCCATAATATTTTTAATGTATAATATTTTAAACTTATTATGTATAATTTGTGTTTTTCTGTTTATTGTATTACTGTATAAGTTACAAAGTATGTCATTTTTGTTATTTGTATCTTTTGGGACTCCCCCCAGGCCTCTGCTGAAAATGGGCCTGTGCTTAGTCAAATTATCCCGGTAAACAAAAGTCAAATAAATAAATAGCTTGGTGGCAGGAGACAATATGCCTACTTAGTCTTCTCTTTTAAGTGTATTCAACATTATAGCTCTCCTCCTTCCCTACCTTGCCTCTTACCTTTTTTCACATGTCAAACGCCTTCTTGAATGCCTCTGTGGATTTTCCCACCACTGCTCTTGTAGTCTAGTTCATGAATCCACAAGCCTCATTGTGAAAATGTAGTTTCAGAGATGTATGGAGTGATTAACATTTGCAGTCTTCTGCCTGTGCACCCTTCTTACTAATTCATGTTTCCTTTTCACATCCTTGACATAGTCTTGCGTATCAGTATTATATTCATGTCTCTTCTGATTTCACCTGAGAAGAGCTCTAGCACCTTCAGCCTCTGGTCATATTCCTTCCCCTCCACTCTATGGTACTTTCTGTAGCTTTCCTTTGCATTCTTTCCAGCAAGCTGATATTATTCTCATAGTATAGCCTCCAGAACTGCATGTGGTATTCAAAGTGTAGTCTAACCAAAGCCTTGAAGAACAGAAGCATTACCTCTTTGCTATTAAAATCTCTCCCCCTGAGGATACAACCCTGCATTCTTGTTTGTTGCTGCCACTGCCCCTCACTTTGATCCGGCTGTTTCAGTCCAGGTATGGTCAATTCCTCCATGTCCTTTTCCTGCTCTGTTGCCATCAGTTTCACTTCTCCTAGCTGATACTTCTCATCAGGGCTGTTGTGGTCTATGTGCAGAACTTTAAATTTGTCTGCAATAAACCTCAACTGCCACCTTTCTGCACAATTGTTCAACCTTTCCAAATCCCTTTATAGACCCTTTTGTGTCCTCTACTACTACACGTATCTTAGTGTCCCCAGCAAAAATGTTGGCCCTGTTCTCTATTTTCTCAGATATGTCTGTGATAAGCACAGTGAAGAGTTCTGGACCTAGGACACACCCCAGCTGTACTTCACTAGTCACTCCTCTAATTTCTGGTGCTGTCTCTCTTACAATAACCCTGTGTGTCTTGTCATTCAACTATGTAGTTATCCAGTGCTTCATTCTCAGTCTTCCCCCCATCTCCTCCAGTTCCCCAATCAGCCGCCTGTATGGGACTGAGTCGAACACCTTGATGAAGTTCAGTTTGACCATCTTTACTGGTACTTCTCTGCAAAGTTCACCTGTAACCCAGTCATAAAACTGGATCAGCTTTGACTCCTGGTTGCTGCCATGGAGATTGCTGTCCTCTAGAAATTTTAGCATCCTTCTCCTCAGGGCTATCGCCATGACTTTCCCTGCCACTGTTGTCTAGCTAACAGACCTGTAGTTCTCTGAATTTTATCTGTTCTCTCCTTATACAAAGTACTATAATTACTGTTCTCCAGCCCTCTGGCACTTCTACAGTAGCCAGTGATCTGTTGAAGATCTCCAACACATTAAACAGATATCTGAGGATTCTGGGGAGCAGCCCATTTGGCTATTGTGCTTCATCATCCCTAAGAGCAGATAGCTCCTTCTGAACCTCCTCACTTCCTATCTTACTGTCCATTGTTATCCCAGTTCTATCCTGCCACTCTCCCAGAGGGTACACTCTCTTTGCTTTCCTTTGTGAAGATGGAGTCAAAGTTCTCATTTAGTACTTCTGTTTCTCTCCCCAGTTTTCTTTTATTGCACTTCCATTTTTCTCAGCATGGCCATTTCTATCCTTCTCTCCCTTCCTTCCTTCTGCTACGTAACTGAAAAGCACTTCTGCTGAATATTTTTCAGCTTTAGCATTTACTACTCTTACCATCTTTTTGTCTTTTTTGCCAAGCTGCTTGTACTGAGTCTCCTCTATCTGAGTCCCATACTTCCCACCTCTTGTAGGCCATATTTTTATGTTGTTTGCCTCACATTCTTGTATCACCACTTTGTCATATACCTGGCCTGAGTCTGAGTATCCATCCTTGAGCCATTCTCACTACTTGTTTACTCACTTGACTTCCTCCTGGTGTCCTCACTCATCCTTTACCACTCCCCCCCCCCAGCATAGCATTCTTTGCTCTTCTAGACTCTCACATGGCTATCTTTACACTTCCTCCCTTCCACTACTCAAAACCTCTCAGTGGCATGATAAATGTTTGCTAATGATGTCTTAGGCTGCATACCCATAACACTCTCCATATTACTTAGGAATGCATTCAGAATTTTACCTTTTCTGGTATACTGCTACAGCAGGTGGATTGACCCACCAAGGCCCAAGACCTCAAACATGTCCTACGCCTTCTTTATCATTGAGTTCAGAATCTCCCAATCTGCTCCTGGCAGATTCAGATACCTCATGAATAATAGCCTCATCCTTCCACTACTCTTTTATGCTCTCCTCGTCTCTTCGTCCTTCTGTCTTGCTGTGTTTGGTAGATGATTCACTGTATCAATCCATCAGCTCTGCCTCCAGGGAATTTTATATTACATGATCTCAAGAAAGCTATTCTAACCAATGCTTCAACAAAAAACAGTGGGCTTAGAATATTAAAAATAAATTATAAAGGTAAAATCCTGTTAGAACTGCTTGGTACAAAATCTCCTTACTCTCTTCATATTTCCATAAAGGTACAAATGCTAGGACCCCTGACAGTCAGTATAAGATAAAACCAGTCTGTCTGAGACATAATGAACCAAGACCATGAGATCAGCAACATCAGAGAAACATGCTGCCAGGAGCAAATCTCTCTGTCTGCCCTATATTCAGATAACTATACTCTGCTACTCTGTAAAGCAGAGCCAGTTGATGTCACAAGACAAAGAATATGTGTGTATGTGCATATGTGTGTGTGCATAGACATACACTCACACACACACACACACACACACATATATATATATATATATATATATATATATATATATATATAGAGATATATATATATATCATTATATTTCTTTACATTTCCAATGAACTTTCACCGACATAAACTACTTTGTGAAACTTCTCTGGCAATCTGTTTGGTGATTGCAAAATGAAACAGTAAGTTTCATTTGGATCACATAAAAGAACCAGTAGTTTTGTTTTTACTCCCAAACCCCCAGAAATTAAATATACTTACTTTGTGGTCACACAACCATGAAGAAAAAGGAGAATTCCTGAAATTATATTGCAGTTAAACTGTTGCAGTTTGATTGTAATATAATTCAACCACTGCAACCACCAACGCAATTTACCACAAATTGTGGTAAACAATAAACGCGTGCCACAACCACATCAACGGCAGCCATATTTGAATCTCTTATCACCTAGATCAACTCTAGCAAATGTCAATGTTGCTAACTTCTGCATGTTAACATCTTCAACGCAATGCCAACGTGGTTTATCTCATGCTCTGTGGATTAACCTCAATGCAAGCAAATTAAAAAAGCATGTTTTTTGCATGAGCAAGCCCCCTGCACCTCAATTTTGGGGGCTGTGCTCTCCATCCTCCCCTAATAATTATTTATTCCAACTCCAAGATCACATAATTCCTGAGGAAAGGGCATATTTTTTAACCCTAGGGACTGTTGATCTCTAACATCTATCGACCATCTGTTTTGTTGACAAATCAGAGGTTGAAATTAAGAATTGTCTATATATATATATATATATATATATATATATATATATATATATATATATATATATATTTAAATAGATAGATAAACATATATATGGCTTGTGGACAGCTTGCTGTATGACCACCTGTGTCGACATCTTTTTGATCAACACCATTTGGTCAACACAGACAGATTGTAGACAGGTGTGTGAGATCAACAGTCTTTGGTTAGGGGAATATTCCCTTTCCCAAGGCTTTTGTGATCGCTGAGTTAATATATATAATTAGCAGGGTTTCTGGGGGGGCATGGGGGGGCTTGTTCCCCTGCTAAAACACTTAAATTTTGTTTAATCTATTCTGGGATAATCCCCAGAGCATGCACAGATTGTGTCAGTGTTTGTTGAGTCAACATTTTAACCCTGATATTCTTGGTGTTGTTGTAGCTAGTACACCTACACACACACACACACACACACACACATATATATATATATATATATATATATATATATATATATATAAACGTATATATATATATATATATATATATATATATATATATATATATATATATATATGTGTGTGTGTGTGTGTGTGTGTGTGTGTGTGTGTTATATATATATATATATATATATATATATATATATGTGTGTGTGTGTGTGTGTGTGTGTGTGTGTGTGTGTGTGTATATATATATATATATATATATAGATATATATATATATATATATGTGTGTGTGTGTGTGTGTGTGTGTGTGTGTGTGTGTGTGTGTATATATATATATATATATATATATATATATATATATATATATATATTGAGAGCGATGTATATATACACATATAAAAAACAGCAAATATACGCAGCCATTGCAGAGAAATTCAACAACCTGCTTCAAATGTTTCTTCAGATTTAACAGAGAAGATCAGATTAGAGTTCTCAACAGGTTATAGACTGAAAATCATAACTGTTACTCTGCCAGCTTCTTATTTGTGAGTCATAACCCCAGGAAGAGGTGTGCACTTTTTGGAAAAGTCTGTAAGCCATAGGGAATGCCTTACATCCACATATTATGAGTGGACAGACCGAGGTACAGGAAGTTATTTCTATGATACTGTCACTTTGGTGCCCACACTTCTGGTAACCTCTTTGGTGTTGTTCTTTAAGCCACATAGGTAGGCACTAGGCTATCGGCCCTAAGGCCTATACAAGCCCATCCAAAAAGGTACCCTGGCTTTTGCCGTCCAAGAAAATTATTTTTCTGTGCCACTGTTGATCAGAGCCACAGAAGTGATCCCCGGGGTGAATTTCCTATTTCCCATCCAATCATCAAGATTTTTCTTGAAGAGTGCTAATGAGGAGCTTTGTTTGATATAGATAGGTGGTGTGTTCCAGAGTATGGGAAGTCTCTGGGACAGGAATCTATCCCTCTGGCATGTTATGTTTATTGTAGTGACAAGGTTTAGGTCCCTAGAGCATGTAGCTCAGAGGGATTGGGATTTCTTTAAGTGGAGCATGTCCAACATCTCTGGGTTTGACATAGCCTTATATGTTAGGCAGGGATCACCTCTAAGTAGGCAATATGCGACGCAGTAAAGGTGGAGTTTTTTGAGACGGTCTGCATAGGGCATCTGTTTGAGGCTGGTAATCCTCTTTGTGAGGTATTTCTGCAGCCTTTCCAGTTGTTGTAGACATCTTGTGACGTATACACCATAAGGGGCGTTTTACTCTATAATGGGTCTAATGAGCGATGAGTAGAAGGGAACAAAGACCTCTTTTTTTCTGGATGAAAAACCTTTTGTGATGAGGTGTGCCACATAGAAGGCTTTCCTGACCACTGTGGCGATGTGATTATCTGTGTCCCAAGGTCTCATCACACTTTTGGTGTTAAGTATACTACCGCCTATGTTGTAGTTCATGGGTACAGAGCTTTTACCAAAGAGGATGACAATGCACTTTTTGGCATTGAGCTTGAGGCCATGGATTTGACACCAGGCATCTGTCTCAGTGAGGTCCTTTTGTAGGATGTCCACATTGTTAGGAGTTTCAATTATGGCTCATAGTTTGCAGTCATCTGCGAACTTCATTAGCCAAAGACCTTCTGTGTTAGCCAGTACTTCAGAGAAGTAGATACCAAACAGGAGAGGACCCAGGACTGAACCCTGTGGTACTCCACTTGTCACTGGTCTGAAGTTGGATCTGGGGTCTGCTACTTTCACAGTGTGGGTTCTGTCCATGAGCCGGTTGGCAACCCATCTTGTGACATAGGGATTTATATCTAGTTTAGTGAGTTTATCTATAATTCCAGAGTGGGGGTGTCAAAAGCCTTGGCAAGATCTAGATAGGCTGTGTGAACTACCTTACCCTCGTATGTGGCTTTGGTGACTGCTTCAAAGAAGTCTATCAGGTTTAGGAGACATGATCTGCCTTTTACAAACCCGAACTGGGTGGGGTTCAGAGTTTGGAGCTTACCAATGTCTTTGTTTATAAGTTCCATGATGATACATTCCATGGCCTTGCAGACTAGGCTCGTCAGGCTAATGGGGCAGTAGTTCCCGGGGTCCGTGCTGGCTCCCACCTTGTGGAGTGGGATAACCATCGCTGTGTGCCATTCAGCGGGCACAAAGCCTGAGATGAGGCTATGATTGAACATGGTGCTTTGGTGGGGTGCCAGTTTGTTCTGTAGTTCATGTAGATCACAGCCTGGGATGTTGTCTGGTCCCATGGATGCTGTGTTCTTGGTTTTGGAGAGTGTGGTTTTTACCTGTGCAGCCTGTAATTACAGGAACTTTGCATTCTTCCGGTGTAGAGATGGGCCCTTTAGGGGGTGAGAGGGGGGTAAAGTTAGCACTGAACCTATCTGCCAGACTGTTGGTAATATCAGTTGGGTCTGTGTATCTAGTGCCATTGTGCTGTAACTCAGAGCAGATCTGAGTGTTGCCATTGATATTATTGACATAACTATAGAATGCTTTGTGGTTGTCTTTAGAATAAGTGGCGATTTTGTTTTCATAACTAGCTTTGGAAGATTTTATTAGGGATCGCAGTTTCTTACTGAGGCTGACCAGGGAGCTCCTCCACTCATGGAATTTTACTCTCTTTTGCAACAGTTTCTTCCTTCTGTTGTATGGAGTCTGAATCTTCCCAAAGTGGCAGAAATATGTAGCTACCTGCCTGAACGATTTTGCTTGTGTTGCGTATAATTACATTTTCTGTACTATATCAATTGCCTAGTGAACTGTGTTATTCTAAGTGTTCATGCCTAAATTATGTTCTACTGTTTTGTAGTTATAGTTTATGTTAAGGTTACAATTGAAATTATATTTTTTTCTAAACTAGTTAGTATGGTAACAACATCGTAGCAATACATGTAATTAATAGATTTCCTCCTTAAGAAATTTTGATGATTAACACAATATTACAGGTGATGAATTACAATAATTGTGAAATTAAATTATGGCTTTGAAACACTGTGGACATTCCCAAAGAACAGTGAAATATGGTACAGGCATATGCATTTACCTTACTGTGTGCCACAACTTTAAGGGCAAAGGTTGCTAGATACAATGAATTCATAACAAAGCTAAGAAGATTGCGGGATTCTTGCAGAAAGTGTTCCAGCCCATCATACCAGAGTCTCTTCACATCTGACCAAACCATTCCTAGAAATAAATGACACATAACTGGATTAATACTACACAAATGATTTTCACTTATTATCTCATAAAAGCATTGTACTGAATGTCTTCACACATATTATTCAACTTATTCCTCATAAAGAATAAAACATTTGGGTAAAACGCTTTCGTTTCTTCTCAAACACAAATCTGAGGAAATAAAATCTGGCAACTGACAGTAAAAGGAATGTTAAAGATATCTGTGATGTTTCTGATGTGGGGAATGGTGAATACTTCTTTTCTAACAGTTGTTAGCGTAGCTGAAATAATTACTGTCCTGTTGAGCCTATGACACAGACTTAAATAATAGTGCCTGAAGGAAGTGGTATATGTTTGTTTATACTCTGCAATAGGTAGGTTATGGTTACTGTTTTCAGAAGAAAGGCATACAAAGACAGTAAGTAACATTTCCTTTGTTTGGATTCAGTTTCTAAAAATATATTTTTCCATTAAGTTTTGATTGGCTGTAACTCTCTCTCTCTCTCTATATATATATATATATATATATATATATATATATATATATATATATATATATATATATATATATATATATATCTGCTGTGTAATAAAACTGAAAGATATTAGTACTTCTGTTCTTTATTGACAAACATGTATTCCATGCCTGGAATAACCCAATACCACTTCAAACACCCTACTGAAAATGTGTTTCATATTGCACCCCTAAAGATGTGAACCTGAAGTACACGTCTCTCTTGAGGGAACACAGTGCATCTGCAGTATCCAGGATTTTGTAGCACAAGTAAGGCTTTCCTCACCTACTGTCAATACAGCCCTGTTTGTATCAGTACAGTAATCACAGGTCCAGCAAATCCTGGGTCAGATGTGTCATTTCTGTCCCCTCTTACCTCTAGATACATGTTCTTCCCAGTCCATGTCAGAGAAAGAGCACAAGGTGTCATCTTCAGATGTCATGCAGCCAAAGCTACAGACCCTTCCTAACACCACCATTGATGTACCTCTTTATTACAAGAATTCATCCAGGTCTGCTTGGATCTATGCTAAACTCTCCTTCTATAAAATAATCTAGAGCATGACTTCACTATTAAATAGCTGTCCACCATCAACAGACCTTACAAACAAACTAAAACAGCTATAAATCCAAACCAGCCACTCATACCATTCATACAGACTCATTTTAAAACATGTTCAGTTGTTTTTCGTGAAGCTGTACTTTCAAATCAACTCATTAGAATTTCTAATATTACCCAACTCCTGGATTCTTTGAGTAATCCCTTTAATTTTTTTTTCTCTTTCGTCTAGATCTCATGAATCATACATAGGCACATTTTATTCCTAACCAGCTGCTCCCATAAACATTGAATTTTCTCTGTAAGTACAAGATCCAAGATGCTATTCTCCCTAGTGGGTACTCTGACTAATTGTTCCGGGGCATTCCAGAAATCCCTGTGCTTTTACACCAGCGATGGTATAGGTTTCCCAGTCTATCGTTGGATAGCTTAGATCACCTAGGAAAATGGCATTGGGTTTAATACTGAGTTATTCTAATTCCTATAGCTAGGTATTGTGGCTTTCTTGTGTCATCGAGGGAGTTCTATAGCTAGTCAGTATATGGTACGTCCATGTCCTTGGATCTGTTCCTTAGTAATATGGCAGCATCTTGCACCATCCCTTGCAGATCTTCGTCACTTGTTAGGTCTGACCATAAAGCAGTCTCCTTTGACATAAAACTGAAAACAGAGATTCCTTCTACCCAACATACCTTTAGAAATTTCTTTAAGACAAGCTACCTAGTCCTAAGTGATACATTTTTAAGCTTCAAATCTCCACAAGCTTTCCCCCAAAACAACTACAAAAAAGTAAAGATTTTTTTATCTCAAACATATTTTTTAAGGGGTATGCTTGGGAACATGTAGGCTCAAGAAAAAAGCATGCCAGGTCTTTTCTTCTGCTAACAGGCATGCCAGCTGCTGAGAGAGGGGCAGGAACCAAATGCTCTGATTGCTGCCTGGCTGATGGTCTCCAGTGCCGCCTCTTACCCTGGTGGAAGAATAAATGGACCAATCATTCTCTGTAGAACTGATAGTTTGCAGGCTGTACAGAATAAAAAGACTAATAAAAAGTACACCAAGTAACAATTCCTTTAGATGACAATAGTGAAACCTGATAATTAAGCAAAACTCTTGCAACTTTTTTCCCTAAGAAAAAACAGCATTTTATGCATTCTTTGAAAATCTGTACTGCTTGTTCAACAAAACCATTTAACAAAGATTGGTAAGAAGCAGATGAAATGTGAATAATTCCATTTCTCAAAACAGATTTTGCAAATTACTAAATCATAAAGGATGCCACAATGACATTCTGTGAATGCCCATGAATACTAAAAACATTTAGGTGTTCAGTAAACTTGCCTAAAGTTAGAACTTAAACAGCGTGAAAGAAACCAATAAAAACCAAGCGGAGACGGTAGTTATAGAAAAACAATTTACTCTTAGCGCTTTCGGTAAAACCAATGCTTCACCTTCTTCAGATAAAACATACATCAATTAAGACACTTTAAATACAGTTCAGTATAACACTTAATAATTAACAATTAGAGTTTAACAATCAACAATACACTCAATTGTTCAAGATCAGCTGCTGAACAACGTTAATGTTAAAGGTGTAGTCCACATGTAAAAAATCTTTTCAGAGCCTACAACGCATGTATTGTAGAACCTTTTACTAATCCAAATACATAAAAGTAAATAAAAATGTGTAAAAAAGTAAAAACATATATAAAAAATAATATGTAAAAAAAATAGTAAATAATAAATATGTATAAATGAAAATAAAGTTAAACTTTCAAGGGTACATTTTAAGCAGTGATGTGTGTACATGTTAGTAAAAAAACATCAGTATAATGTCTAACCATTTCAGTGTCTCAATGATAAAAGTTTGAGAACGCACTTAATAGATATTTGTTCGTTCAGGCCAGGGGGTATATAGGCAATTGTCCTAATCTGCCACTCGAGCTCGTCCATTTCCAAAAGGAGTTGCCAAGGGCCACCCCTCAAGTCAGAGCATCTACTATGCAAAACTACAAATTTAAAATAATGATCTGGGTACTCAAGGATATGTTTAGCCAAAGCATTGTTTGTATCACTTTTACTGATGGCATAAACATGCTCGTAAATACGCTGCTTCAATTTTCTCTCAGTTTTGCCGATGTAAAAGACAGTGCACTGGTCACATATAGCGGCATAATTCACCCCTTTAGATTCACAATTGAATCTGCCCCTAATAGAATATAATTTATCATTGATCACGACATCTTTAGTTACTCGAATGTTTTTACATTGAGCACAAGCCCCACACTTAAACATACCGTTAGAACCTAACCATTGTGGTTTCTTCCTTTTTTCTAGTAAGGCTTTAAGATTTAAATTCCTCCTATATGTAATCTTGGGTTGCTGACCCAGTTTCCTACTCAAAACAGGGTCCTCAATAACCACCCTCTAATTCTTGTTTAATAGCTGCCTAATATAAACATGATCAACTGAAAAAGTACATAAAAAGTTGGTTTGAAAAACTTTATTGTTAATAGGGACAGCTTCAAAAACCTGTTCGTTATTTACTGATGATTCTTCAGACAAAGGAGCTCCCAATAACGGTTTAAAGTAGCCCTCATGTCTTTTAACCACTACTTCCTCCTTAATGTTGACAATTAAATTAATTGGATAACCTCTATTAATAAACATTTTTTCTAAATTCTGACATTCCGCTAAAATGTCACAGAAATCTGTGACCATTCTAGCTGCTCTTACCATTTGCCCTTTCACAACACCTTTCTTTTGGTGAAAGGGATGACAACTGTCATAATGCAAGAGAGCATTGGAATACTTGGGTTTTCTGTAAATTTTACTCTTGTATTTAAGATTAGGGCCATCTTTATATAATAAAATGTCCAAATAGCTAATGCTATTCTCATCCACATGGTAGGTAAAATCCAAAAAGTTAGTCAATTTTACGATCTCAGAAATAAACAAAGGGACCCCTTCCTTAGAGCCTTTCCACATAAGGAACATGTCATCCTGGTACCTAGTGTACCAGGAGACATGTTCTCTAAATAATGGGTGTGGGAACAACAAGTTGTTCTCCCATTGTGCCATGACGATATTGGCAAAGCTCCCTCCACAAGGGGAGCCCATAGCTACTCCTGATGTTTGTAAAAAGATATCGCCTTCAAATGCTACAAAATTATGAGAAAGTATTAGTTCTAATAAAGTTTCCACTATATAAATAGTATTGTCTGGAACTTTCCTTGCAAACAAAAAGTCCCTAGTCCATTCCAGACCCAAGCTGTGGGGAATAACAGTATAAAGATCTTTCACATCTATAGTCACAAAACATGAGTCAGCTTGGTAGTCTAGTTTGTCTATACTATGCAGGAAAGCCCACGAATCTTTACAAATCTGCACTTCCTTTTCAATCAAGGGTTTCAATATACTGTCTACATGTTTTGCACAAGCGTAGGTTATAGACCCACGTCCATCTACAATGGGTCTAAAAGGTGGATTTAAGGTTGACTTGTGCAATTTTGGAATTCCAAAAAACGCTAGAATTCTTGGGGCTAAGATGGATAGATATTGATGCAAATCAATATCAATAAGGGACTCAAAGAATAAGTCTTCTAAGGTAGTTCTAACTTTCCTATAAGCAACATTTAGTTCATTAATTGAAACCTTCTTATAAACATCAGAGTTGAGATGTTTTTTCATGGCAACAACATAATCAATGTAGTTCATCAACACCAACCCCCCACCCTTCGGGATATCGGGTTTCATTGCCCGTATATCACAGGTGTTGAGCAGGTGGATAAAGTCAAGTTCAGTGGGCATGATGCTAATGGTGTTGTTACTCTGCCCAGAATTACTTTGGTGCAGGGCTCTAAAGTCGAGTTCACACATTTTTTCAAAAAGGCATAGATTAGGGTGCAGTGGAGGGTAAAAGACACTAGAGACTCTTTGAGTCTTAGTCAATGAAGAGTTGTTACCTAGCAAAACGTTAAGGTTTAATTTACGAACATATAATTTTAGGTCTATAAGTGTTTTAGTGAGATTCATTTTTCTGCTAGGAACAAAAGTAATACCTTTAGAAAAAAAGTTTACCCATTCCTGGGTAATGTTCAACTCAGTATAGTTATATATACTAAAGTCTCCTTCAGTGCTTTTACAAATAGTAAGTCCAGGTCGATGAAAATATTGGGTTACTACCTCCTCCTCTGCCTCTTCTTGTCTCGTTGGGGAAGTTGTTTCTGATTGCCCTGGCAAATGTTTTTTTGACCCTTCAGGGTATTCTGAAAACCCTGTTGATTAGAAACCACTTCTTCGTCGTCACTAATGTTGTCGGGTTCAACCACCTCATTGTCATTATTGTTGTTGTAAGGTGAGGTGTTACTTCGATGAGTATAAGTGTTAATGTGGCGTTCACTACGCCTTGGATGTTGCAGGGGTTGCTGGTTAGTTATGTTGTGTGGTACTCTTAATTCATTCACCTGATATACCCGCACTAAGTTGTTAGATGCATTAACAACGGGGGGGCTGTAAGCAGGGGGTCTAGGATATGCCTTCTGGTTGGCATAATCATTAACATCACGTGCAATCTTTTTCTTCTTGACGTTCAACAATTTCTCCATAGTGGCCTCAATACTCTTAAAAATATGAGAGTATTCATATTGAAATGACATAAAGTCACCATGGTTTAAGATCTGATGCTCAAGCACTTCTAAACCAGCTTTAAAATCACATATTTCCTTATTGTACAAATTGATTAAAGTTGTCAGAAACTCAAACCCTTGCTTGTCAAATAGTGAGAGCAATTTAGAGTGAAAGGTGGAATTTTCAATTAAACCCATCGGAAAACGCCACTGGCGTAGTCCTTTGGGAATAATATGTTTATCAATGCACTCCTGCAGGTAAGCAACCTCAAGTTGTAACTTCCTGCACTTATACAGTTTATAGTCTTAGAATGGACAGTGAACAGTTGTAACTTCCTGCACTTATACAGTTTATAGTCTTAGAATGGACAGTGAACTCACCAGTGGATCGTCCTGGTCGAGGTTCACACAGTTTTCAGCATCAAAAAAATCATTATTGCCCAAAAATGAAGCCATGGTGGGAAAACGGCAATCCAAGGACATTCCTGACTTATTAGCCGTCCCATTCTGGTGTGTTTGTAAAGCTCCTGACCCAGAGGCTGTCCCGGCTAACCTGGTGGAGTGCACAGTCAAAGGTTGAGGCTGTATAACAGCTGAAGGTTCAATCGGTAGTGAGTTGTGCCTATTTGTAATTGCGTCGTTTATGAGGTGACGTTTTTCAAACCAACTTTTTATGTACTTTTTCAGTTGATCATGTTTATATTAGGCAGCTATTAAACAAAAATTGGGGGGTGGTTATTGAGGACCCTGTTTTGAGTAGGAAACTGGGTCAGCAACCCAAGATTACATATAATCTGATTGATTGATTAATCGGTTTGATTGTTTGTTCAAGATTACATACAGGAGGAATTTAAATCTTAAAGCCTTACTAGAAAAAAGGAAGAAACCACAACGGTTAGGTTCTAACGGTATGTTTAAGTGTGGGGCTTGTGCTCAATGTAAAAACATTCGAGTAACTAAAGATGTCATGATCAATGATAAATTATATTCTATTAGGGGCAGATTCAATTGTGAATCTAAAGGGGTGATTTATGCCGCTATATGTGACCAGTGCACTTTTACATCGGCAAAACTGAGAGAAAATTGAAACAGCGTATTTACGAGCATGTTTATGCCATCAGTAAAAGTGATACAAACAATGCTTTGGCTAAACATATGCTTGAGTACCCAGATCATTATTTTAAATTTGTAGTTTTGCATAGTAGATGCTCTGACTTGAGGGGTGGCCCTTGGCAACTCCTTTTGGAAACGGACGAGCTCGAGTGGCAGATTAGGACAATTGCCTATATACCCCCTGGCCTGAATGAACAAATATCTATTAAGTGCATTCTCAAACTTTTATCATTGAGACGCTGAAATGGTTAGACATTATACTGATGGTTTTTTACTAACATGTACACACATCACTGCTTAAAATGTACCCTTGAAAGTTTAACTTTATTTTCATTTATACATATTTATTATTTACTATTTTTTTACATATTATTTTTTATATATGTTTTTTACGTTTTTTACACATTTTTATTTACTTTTATGTATTTGGATTAGTAAAAGGTTCTACAATACATGTGTTGTAGGCTCTGAAAAGATAGTTTCTCTGGATATTATCATGGATGGATGGAAAAGTAGCAAGACACTTTATATGACAAGTAGCACAACTGGTTACCACCTTATTGATGTTTAACTAATTAATACATACATATATTAATGAACACAGACATGGGAGAATCAGAGCATGACAGTCAAAGGTTTTACTCCTTTAAAGTAATAAAAAATTGTCTGCACTTCTATTCATATTAACACAGGATTGCATGTTTAGCCACAGTGTACAACCTCATGCCAAATATTTCATGTGGGAGATACCATGGCAGCACTTATGTAATTGCAATACTATTTGTGTAGGCTGCTCTGAGGCTATGACTATGGCTCTAGGCTGCTGTGAGGCTATGACTCTGGCTCGCCACAAGATGCATCCGTATTGTACACTGTCTTTAACATTTCTGACCATAAAGCTGTGAATTCAGGTTCTCTACAGCCTGGTCAGCTTTTCATAATGAATCAGACTCTGGGCAGCAGTATATCTTTACTTGTCCATCACTTCATTTGTACAGCTGTCACTGAAACTGCATTCAAATGATGCACCATCTTCACTCTTTTGCAGTAATAGTTAAATAGTATGCAAGGGCGTAATTTGCTTATAGCATCTCAATTTCTGCAATGTCAGCCCAGAATTCAAATTTATTCATGTGCTTTCAGTTGAACTGGTCATTTCAAAATTCTTAGAGTCAACATTTGAGGTATAAGTTTCATCTCACCAAACACTAAAATTAGTTGCATGTTATCTATTCAGACTGTAAATATGTACCTGTAAATGTAGTTATAAATCTTTCTTAGTCCACAAATCACTGAAAGACATTTCTTGTGTAATTGCAAACAGCATTTTTCTGCAGGCGTCAAGATTCCATATACAAAACCAATATATTTTTCTGAACTGTCTGGTGTTTTACATGACAGTCTTGTACCAAACTCATAAAGTGACCGAATACATGATCTGCTGCCACCATAACAATGTCCAACACCAGAAGGGTGACGCATTTGTTAAGAAACATAAATAGCTCTGTCTTCATCTGACAGCACCAGTTCAAATACTTATGCATCATTGTAGACAATGGAGCTAACAAAGATGACAGTGTAAATTGGAAATGTCACTTAATTCCCCCAAATATTCCTCTTTCTAAGCATAAGCCAGCATTTTAAAACCTAGGTAGTACAATGCCCAGAATATTGAAATACCCATTTTCTGTTTAGCTAGATTCATAAACGTCATCTACATAAACTGCAACATCTTACACTATGCTTTCCATTACAGTATGTAATATTACAAAAGCAATCTGTTTCTAAAGAGGCCTATTAGTGTTTACTGCCACATATATTTTAGAAGCTTTATCTAACACACTTTATTTAAATGTATGGTTCATGTCCAGCTTTGAAAACTGCTTAAATAATTTAATATAGCAAGCATCATCCATCTTACAAATGTGATACTATTTTAAGCACATTGTTCTCTGAAAGCCTGTAGTACCGCAAATCCTGAGAGAACTAGCAGCCTTTAGGACAAGAACCATGGAAGCAGTCTGAAAATTTCACAATTTCATTTATTTATCTATCTATTCTATTCTATTCTATTCTAGCTATTTATCTATCTATTTGTTTGCAAGAGATTGCTTAACAATGCAACTATAATTGTTTTCAAAACACAGGTGACTGACCCTGGTTTGAGAAACCTTAGAAATATATAATTATCCAAGTGTACCTTTGCAACTGTTTCATTCAACGTGCTCATCTCAACCTTAACCCCATCAGCATGCTTTTGTTTAGTGTCAAACAAGTGATTTAAAAAAAAATCCAGTATGTGTTCAGTATCGTAACCAGTCTCATAACAAAGATTTGGAGTAGGCCAGCTACTAACAAGCAATGCAGCTATAAACTGAGTATTCCACACCTCCACCCCACCCTCACCCTGGGACATCTATCACATGTCTGCTGTGTGTTTGTGTCATATCATCGAATGACCACAATGTCGAATGGCATCTTGTCGACAATGCAGGCCATCAACCTCCCCCAGCCACACTTCTGCTAATTATATTAACCAAATCCAAGATCTCACTTCAGTGGAGAAAAGGGCAAATTTCCAGATCCCTACTGTAAAGCGATCTCAGTCAGAATGGTTCGATGGCCTGTATTATCGACAAGATGCCATTCGACAATGTGGCTGTTTGATGATATGACATAGACCCATCTACTGTATGTTTTTGAATTAGTTTATATTCTTCAAGTTGTGGTACTTTTACATTCTTCCACAACTTTGCATATTTTGTTTTGTACAATGAAAGATCACTATAATTTCAAAACATCAACAATGATTTTTTACTCAGAAGTATGTGCTCATTGTAAGTGATGCATTACCATGGGAAGAGGTCTGATTCCGAAACAAAACAACACAAAAATATTATAAGCAAAAGAATAAAACTCAGCCAACTACACATTAAAAAGTCCACGCACACACACACACACACACACACACACACACACACACACACACACACACACGCACACACACACCCTCTAAAGCCCTTAATGTAAACTAGCATGTAAAAATGTACAAATAATAAAAAACAAAATCTTAAAAATCATTGAAGGCTTGTTAGGTGTCTAAAAACATCCTAACCATATGACTAGTAAGGCACAGTGTTATTTGTGACTCCCTTACGCTAAATCTGATATCCTCTATAAGCACTGCTATGCACGTGAATATACACATGTATAGCATACTTCACAAAGACTTCACTAGATGCTGAAGTTACCGAGAAGAGATAGAGAAGAAAAGAAGTTCTATAATGCAATTATATTGTTTGCAAAACAACACATTTCTTTTATTATAATATTACTCTAAAATAACAGTATACGATGTTTCATTTGGGGCAATTCAAGTTTACACATTCTGCAAAATTATCATACAATCCCAGCATGCATTGCTTGAGTGAATGAATGTTTACCTACTGTTGTCTTTGAATTGTCACCGGGACTTCACCCAGATAAATAAGTTATTCCTGCATTGCTGACACTCAAAACTATATTAGTCACTACAGTGACACTGCAATCTTTGTCTCCTTCTGAAATAATACTGCTTATATTGTGATTTCACTCTACATATAAGAGGAGAGCAAATTTCTGAACTGCAGTCTGCAGAGGCTATACAATAAATACAGAGTTTCATGACAGTCCCTTTTTCCTTGCTTACGGCACCCGTTTAACTGACGATTTGAAAATGATTTTTCTTTTTGGAAATATTACCAGTGTAACTAAACAGTCCACAATTATTACATTTTTCATCTTGAAATTTTGCTTCTGATTTCTACATGTACAGAATGCTTTAAACCAAACCTTACATCTTTTGAAAATAATTTCTTTGTGCATTATGCGCTGTTATATTATGTTTCTCTGTGGCTTTCTTTCTCTTCTTTTACATCCTTACTTACACTGTGTTAAGATATTTCTGTGACTGCTTCCAAAGCTTAACCTGCTTTGAATCTTTTTTTTTTTTGTTGAAGAGTTTAGATCTTGATACTGCGGTGGTGGTGCTGCGGTAGTGTTGTCGCCTCACAGTAAGACGTTGTCCGGTTCGATTCTCAGCTAGAGCGTCTTCTGTGTGGAGATATGCGTGAATGGGCATGCCTTCGTTGAAGGTTGTGCGTCAGAGCTGGCAACTCGGCACGTAAAAATCTGCTGACAATCATTAGCGGACCAGA